>NC_138147.1:16497500-16715000 GCF_964199315.1 Orbicella franksi
ACGAGGAGTGATAATAATTCCCAATATCGTAAATAATGTTATAAAAAGAAGCAATAGCTGAGGAACGATGAATCACAAAGTCACGGGAATAAATTAACCAAACAAGACATGAAAAACATGCTTGCTTCTATCAAGTTATAGAAACACGAACGGAAATATGATCTAGTATATAAATACAAAAGCTGCCATGTGATTAGCTGAACTATCGTATACTATCAGCTTTTTATTTAGTGTGAGGCCGGCTAGAGGTCTACAATATTGTTACTTTTTCTCATTTCACCGAGAGATAGTTCCTCAAAAATGTAATGTCGTGCAGTGTTTTGATCAGTAAAATTACGTGTCATCTGATGGAGGATTGTGGAACTGAATCGTCTACGGCGACCTTGAATGCTTACCCGGCTTTGCTGTGTCCTTCTTTGTTTGTGAAGACCCTTCTTTACTATTACTTGTTTACAGTGTCGCAGATCACTCTATCTCGATTTCTAAAAACTGTTAGTCGGCTATAATTATCATTCATAGAAATTTGACGCCCATAATTGTTAAACAGAAATTGCAGTTAGAAATAATAGTAGCATGATGCAATAAGTGGAAAGCAGATTTTTCATCAGCCCCATTAAAAATTTTATTTTTTAAACAGATTTTAATTTTCCAAATTGCAATAATTCATTAAGGTGAATAATTTGATCTGTAATGAAACCCTATCGCAATATTGAATTATCAATATTATTTGAAAGACTCGAAAAGGTGTCATTTCAAGGTTTGATTACTTTTTATTTCTATTTAAGTTTGCTGTATATATTGATCGCACCTTATCAACTTAACAAATTGATTTCTTTATTTCTAGATTCTAAATGCTAGAATTTAGGAGAGCTTTATAATGTTCCAGATTCCCGACGTTTGATGGCGCATGTAATTAAAAGCAGGATTGCTTCTCGAAGAGTGTTTCTATCTAGCAAAGTGGTTTCATCGTTATCATCATGTCTTCAAATAATAATAATAATGATAATGATAATGATGATGATGATGATGATGATAACAATAATAATAATAGAAATTAGAATTAGGGACAATGTAAGGACTTTTGTAAGGAACTTATGCTACAAAAAATGCCAACAGGAACTGATTGCTTCTAGGGAATTCTACTGCATATTGATTTTTTTCGTTACAATATTCTTTCTTTAATTGTAAGCAAATAAATTTTTAGTGAGAGACGTTGTTCCCTTTATTCTAGAATTGTAACCCTGGCAACTGTTTCTCTCCTAGTTATGGATTTACAGCAGAAAAAAGAGAATTGCCTAGAACTGGGTTGATAGAAAATTACACAAGTATTTTCCTTTGAGTTATTGCTCCCTAGCGCAACAAGTGAGTGCGAGATAAGGAGAAGAGTTTTCTGAAACTAAAACTGACAACGACACTGCAAGACGATTGAATAAAATTCCCCTAAAATGCTTGATGTTATTGGTGTTATACGACTTTTTGTTTAGTCAGACTAAATTTCCATTATAAGCTAGTTCCTTTGGCATAGCGACGCACGCTATTGAATAACATTAACCGATAAAATCGCACAGCCAGTCTAAAACTCCGTGAATCAGGAGAGCAAAAGTACAAAGGCACTCGGAGCCAATTCCCCAGGTTTCATCTGGGATCTCATGGGCACGAACGAAGTAACCAACCAGTATTTTGGAAACAATGCATCCAGTTCAGGCTGGCAAACTTTTATCTGTTCCTTCTTCCTAGCAGAAATGTCTTTTACCTGTTCAGCTAACTTCTTGATCCAGAATGTCGTCCGCATAAGGCCTCCACATTCGTTCCCCATCGACTCTCGCCTTGCGCAGGGGCACCTACCTCACTTCAGGACTGCCACCGTTCTCTGGACCTCTCCCTTTCCACTAAACGTCGCCATGTTGTTTTTAGCCAACCTCTCCACTTTCTCTTTCTGTCGTAGAGCCATGTCAGGGCCGCAATAGGGTGATTGTTAGGCTGTCGTTTGAGGATGTGTACTGGTTTCCAAGGAATCGCCTTCTTCTTCTTCTTCTTCTTCTTCTTCTTCTTCCTGTTCCTGTTTCTCTTCCTCCTTTATTGCATTGGCATGCCTGTAAACTACCTAAGCTTAGCGTTTGTATAGCTAAGTGCATGACCGTGACTATAAATAAGATTTGCATTACATTCACATGTACATTACATTTAGCTCTCTGTTGCCAATCTTGTCCTGCCATTTTACTTCATTGTCCTTTTCAGGGTTCGATTCTCAAACACGTCGACTCTCAAACATAGCCCTCGTCCATTTTCCACGTTTCACAACCATACATAAGCACCGGCTTAATCAGCGTCTTCTATCATCTCATCTTTGTCTTCATCATCACGCTGCTGGAACTCCACACTCGGTTTAGTTTCACAAACGCTCAAGGAAAGCCTTCAGTAATTAGCAGACATTTCTAAACATCTCTTTTCCTGTCAAAATTTCCCAGCCAGCAGAAAAATCACCCATTGCACGCACTAAACACCTTGGTATGTTTCCAACGCCATGTCAAAATCCCAGGCGGAGTGGTGGGGGTCGGGGGGGAGTTGTGGTCCAATATCCGACTTCCGGTTAGGTTTAAAAGTAGGTTGGGAACCGGAATCGTCAAAGAAGAATTTACCCTACGGGGTACCACAGGGTTCTGTGTTGGGACCCTTGTTGTATTCCCTTTATACAAGTCCGCTGGGTGACATAGCCAGAAAGCATAGCATACCGTTTCATCTCTATGCAGATGACACACAGTTGTACTTGTCGTTTACGTCCAACTGTTCTAATCACCTATCAAGCTCAAAGATGGCAGTAGAATTATGTGTTAAGGACATTGGGGACTGGATGCTGCGCAACAAACTTAAGTTAAATCAGGATAAGACTGAACTTTTGATTATTAGTTCTAAATATCGTCCACGACCACCCCTTGACTATATACGAGTTGGTGATGAAGTAATCAAGTCTAGTAAACAGGCCAGGAATTTAGGAGTTGCATTCGATCAATGTTTGGATGTCAAAGACCACGTTAAAATAACCTGCAAGAGCGCATTTTTCCGCATTCGTAGTATAGCTAAAATTAAGCGATACCTATCCCAGAGTACTACTGAGACTATTGTTCACGCTTACATAACATCGCGTTTGGACTATTGTAATGCCCTACTGTACGGTCTCCCAAAGTATCTGATTAATAGACTTCAGCTTGTACAGAACTCAGCAGCTCGCCTTGTTACCTTGACTAGAAGGCAGGAACACATCAGACCAATACTACGGAGCTTACATTGGTTGCCAGTTCATTTTAGGATTATTTTCAAAATATTGTTGTTAACTTACAAAGTTCTGAATGGGCTGGCCCCCGATTACATTAGAGACCTTCTGCGATTTAAAATTTCTGGTCGCACACGAAGATCTTCAAAGAACAGGTTGCTTGATGAGCTTAGAGCAAATCTTAAAACGTATAGTGAAAGGGCTTTTTCCGTGGCGGCACCAAGGCTCTGGAACAAACTACCCCTCCAGATCAGACTTTCATCATCAGAGGCAGTATTTAAGGCTAATCTTAAGACTTATCTTTTTAAGCGTGCATTTGATTTGTAGTTTTTTACTTTTTATTTGTAGTCTAATTGTATTATATAGCGTATTTAATTCTTAGGATTTTAACTTTTAGGATTTAGGATTTTTGGTTTTTAAAGGATTAGGATTTTAATTTTAGGATTTTAAACTTAGGATTTTAATTGTAAAGTACTGTAAAGCGTCATGGACAATTAATGGAAAATGGCGCTATATAAATGTATATTTATTTATTTATTTATTTATTTATTTATTTATTTATTTATTTCAAGGAACAGATATGTCATACAAGCTCAACACTTGAAGGGCCCAATGTCTTGAGATATAAGCCTTCCAGTGGGATTCCAGGGATGTCTTAGTGCACCTGAAAGGAAGCCTTTGAAGAACTTTTTCCCAATCTAAAACCCCTTGGAACCTCTTGTAAGTGAAAGTGAAATAATGGTCGAGGATGCTCTTCAGTTTTTCATCAGCAGACTATTTGAACAAAAACATCTTTATTGCACGGTTTGAAACCAGACGGCTGTTTCAGGCTCCTTTCTACTGATTTGCACGAAGAAGGAAAAGAATTGTCAAGAGTTGCCATGGTAAAAAAATTAAACCATATTTAGATTTTCCCTGAATTTAGAACCCTTAGAACCTCTTAAGAGTGAATGTGAAATAATTAAACGAGCACAATAAAACAAATACTACGACATCAGGTTTATTTCATAAATAAAACTCCCCAAGGTGTTTGATTTTGTTTGTGGTGCATGAATGATTTGATAACATTTCCAGCATCAATCAGTTCAGCTGGCATACTCGCTTAAGCGAAATGAAAGAAACACTTTGTTGTTAAGATAAGAAATAAGAGTATCCCATGACAACCGGTTTTCAAGCAACAATCACGAAAGAGGCCAACAGAAGAGTACAGCCGCGAAGAGTGGAATGAAAAAAATCCATAACGATCGCTAAAAGTACTGTTAGAAAAGCGAAAATGCATTCAAAACCTTTGCCATGATTTTTTTGAAGCCTTTGAAACTTCAAAGTAAGCAATGGCCTTCAACTTGTCGTGTTTAGAGGACAGCTGGTGTATTTTCTTGGCCGATTCTAACGTCACCGACAGCATCTCAGGTTACTATACAGTAACTCTTACGGTCTGTGTTGTCACCTCGCTTCTGGCACCGATTACAGTGATAGGAAATGCGTTTATTTTGGCGGCAATCTGGAAGAACCCGTCTCTCAGGACTCCATCTTATGTTCTTCTAGCTGGTTTGTCCTTCACAGACTTTTGCAGTGAAAATAATAATAATAATAATAACGAATCTTTAGACACGATTAACCCATCAGTACTATAAAGTACTGTTATCAAAGGGGTCCTGTAAGATTTAAAAATTTAAAAAAGGTAAAAGGTTAAAAAGGCAAAACTAGTACATTGGGAAACATATAAAAACTGACGATTAAAAATTACAAATAAAAATGTTCGTTGGCCTTTTGCCTAAATAAAAGCCTAGAGTTCAGAGTTCTTATGTCCGCCGGTAAACTGTTAAAAATTGAAGCCCCTAAAAACGAAAAACTCCGACGGCCAAACTCAACCATACTAACTCAACCATTTTATGTTGTGTACAAACTGGCGGAGTTAGCAGGCTGGGGAAAACTGATCTGCATTGCTGGTCTTATAGCACAAATCGCTGGATACTATTTAATTTTTCCTCCCTAACGGTCATCGCCTTGACAATAACAGCTGTAGGAAGATGGCTGCATATGAGTCGAAGATCTCTTCTTACGGTGCGTCGAGTCGTTATGCTTTATATCACACTTGTACTTTTTTTTAATTGTGTTTTTCGTTAGTCTTATGTACTATTGGTATCATTCAACCGAATTCTGGAGACCTCTTTATTACTGTTTTCGTTTTCGGTGCAGCTCTTTGTTTCTTTATCACTGTCTTCGCTTACTTCAAAGTTTTTCGAATCATACGTCACCATCAAAGTCAGATACAAACAAATCAAAACGCCATTGACATCGGAAAATACAAAATGTCTGTATTTACAATTCTGTATATTCTTACATTATTTTTACTGGGTTACGTTCCCCACAGTTAACCCAGTTAATATTATGGGTTATTTCGGAATTACATTATCGCCGAGAGCAGCCATGCCAGCTTTTACCGCCATTGTGTTTTCTGCGTCGTTTTTCAATCCATTGCTTTATTACTGGAGGATAAAGGAAATCAGAGATAGCGTAAGAAGGATCTTAAGGAACGTCTGTTGTAAAGAAACCGAAGAGGAATAATACTAATTTCAACCTTGAAACATTTGTTTGCTGCTTTTAAGTGTTTGAAGAATAATAGGCATTTAATTCCTCATTATAATGCGGACCACACTGTCAGGAGAATTCAGCTAATGATCACCAAGGGACATGGTATTTAGTAATCTGTGGAAGCGCGGTCTTTGACAGCTAATTCAGGGAATAGAAATCCGGATTCCTAAAATACCATCTCCAAATTGTACTATTAGATGAATGAAGATCTTTCCTTTTGAGTAAGGGAACTTAGTGATTAGTTGTATGTTATGTTTTTTATATTGATATTTCTCGTACTATTTGTTTTGTTAAAAAAAAAAAAAAACCAACTAAATAAGGAGTATGAATAGTGGACATTTAGATATTTAGAGTTATCAATCAACGGTTTTATTCTCTTTATTTGCTACCAGGGCATTCTACTGCATAAGTGATTCAGGTTCCATCGGAATATTTATCTTTGATTGCAAGTAAATAAACTTTTAACTGGATAAGCTGTTTCCTTTGTTTTAGAACAACAAACCTGGCAACTGTTTCTTTCCAAGTTATTGATTTAAAAGGTTGTATTGAACTGCTATGACAGAAAATTGTAGAAGTATTTGATGTTATCTGTGTTATACGATTTTCGGTTTTGTGAGGTTAAATTTCCGTTACAAACGAGTTCCTTTGGTATGCTGACCATATTGAATTACAGAAACTGATAAAGGCTACAACTTCGTGAATCAGGGAAGCAAAAATACATCGGCATTCAAACAGCCAGTTCCACCGCAGAATTCTTCTGGGATCGTCATGGGTCCGAAGGAACCAACTTGAATTTTGAAATGCATGTTTCTAGTTCAGGCTGGTAAACTTTTCTTTCCGTTCCATTTTCCAAGCAGAAATGTCCGAGCTCTGTTTTCCACTAAATTTTGCTGTTCAAATTTCCCAGCCAGCAGTTTAATTTACACGCACTAAACAAACTTTAGGGTGCAGTTCCAGTGCCATCTTTAAACCTTCAGTCGCGAGGGGTGTGTGTGGAGGGGGGGAGGGAAGTGGGAGGTGGGAGGCGACAGTTTCCGGCAAGAGTTAGATTGATAAGTTCGAGGCTCCCCGGTTTTCCCAGCCAGCAAGAACGCGGTTGAGGAACCGGAAGTTAAAGGAACAGATAAGTTATATGAGCACAACACTTGAGGGGCCCAATGTCTTGAGATACAAACCTTCTAAGTGGACTCCTGGGATATCTTAAGGAAAGGAGGCTTATGTAGTACGTTTTCCCAATTTCCAGTTCTTTTAAAGGACACTGGTGCGGTGTTCTACAAAAAGGTGTTCAGTTGGTCAGCTGATTTGGGAAACACTGTTGACATAATTCATTCAAGGACCGTTTAATTAATATTTCTCTCCGTAACAAATTGAAACTATCCAAACGAACAATTCCCAATTTTGCATTGGACTGTTCAATTTAACAACTCTGACGTTTTTCCACTGAATTTTTCACAGTATAATTGTATAGACATCTACCACGGTAACAATTTCTTAACTGATAAACTTCTTGTACAATCATTAACATTTTACTTTCCTTACTAAGACATTACCATATATTTCAATAAAAACAGATTCGTGAAAAAATTGCTAATTTGATAATTTACGATACATTTTGTAGAGGAAATTCTCTTCACCCCCAAGGTGGTAACTTCTGATTACAACGAAAAGCTTTGCTCAGAAAGCGCACAACCTAACGTTCTTGTAATGGCTAATACATTCTTTTAAAACCCCGTGTTTGAAATGGGTGTTTCTGTAAAACAAGCAAAAAGACGGATTTTTTGCAGCAAAGGCCCTTAAAACAACGCTGAGGCGCACCTTGGACATGTTTGTAAAAAACGTGTACAGCATATCCAAAATGCAAATGCTGTACACTACAAAAATGAAACGAGAGGAGACAAGAACAGACTTCACGAGATGGCAAAGGTCCAGCACGATGTTATTCTCATAATCTTCACGAAAGGCTTGAGTAGAGTTTGGCTAACAGTTTTAATTTGAGTGCACACATTTTTGGTGCACCCACGATTTGGCTGATCCACTGTCGAAGTGGGTTATTTCATCTAGTCCAGCGATTATTGGGCTCTCGCACACTTTACAGAAAGAGTCAAATTTAGCAGTAAGCGATTTCCTTCTGCTCTTAGCTGGGGTCCCTGTAGATGTGCTGGAGGATGTTCTTTGTGAACTGCTTTTTCGAGGAAACGTGTTGGATAAATGCCTTGATGAAAACGGTGCGGCCTTTCTGATGTTGGTTGGGGTCTGAGGAGGAGTTGGAAAACTGGAAGTCTCAGAGAATCTCCTGGAACGTGCCTTACGATTGATGTCCAGAACACTTGTGCTGTTTGTCACAGGCGATCTTTGATGAAAAGTAGCAGAGAACGCGTTTAATCTACTACTCAGGTCAGCCAGACTCCCAAGAAACTGACCATTTGAACATTCTACCATGCCAGTTTCCGCTTTGTCTTGCTGCTCGTTCTTAACTCTCACGTTATTTCTTGACCCAAGGAAATCATCAGCAGTCACTGCACTCTGATTGCCTTCAAATGCCGCTGAGGGACGAGAATTTTCCTGCATACCACATTCCTCTGAGTATCGTCGCTCTTTTTTGATGTTCAAGTTGTTTCTTGCAACATGAAAATCAACAGACGTGGTGCTATTATCATGAGGACCAGTGGACTCAAACAGATACTCAAAGCACTCCTTCGCAACATCTGCACTTGGTTGGTTATTACCAGCAAGTTCAGTGGAGTCCAACCCTTGTGGATCTGGACAACTGGTGCTGACTTCTTGGGTTCCCTGTTGGGAGCTTTCTAAGGCCCAAGCAAGGATTTCATCATCACCTTCATCGTGAAATTCATCTTCCCAAGCTTCTTCCTTGCTTGTGCTGGTCAAACTGGCAGCCGTATGATAAGACGAGTGTGTCATCTCCGAACTCGCACAGGATGCTTGATGACCGCAGGGCGAATATCCGGTGCCAAAACTCTGGCTGTGAAACACATCATCGTTTTCATTATCTCCAGCACTTGCAGAAGGAGTGCTACGGAGAATGTCAGTTTCCGGGTCACTTTCTTCGTCGTCAAAAATAGATGGTGTGCTTAGATCTTTGGAGAGAAATTCTCCTAGCTTTGTCCTTCTCTGGAATGGCTTGTTTACCATCACTACTTTTTTCAAGTGGTTGGGATCATGGACAACTATCACTTGTCGAACACCTCGAGTGACAGCTGTGTAGACGTGACGCCAGTCTTGGTAAATTGGGCTTCCTAGGACGTATACAACTGTGTCAATCTCTGAACCCTGTATAGACAAAATAAGGAAAATGAGTATAGGTACTTCTGCTTTAAGATACAGTTGAACCATATTACTTCAGCGCCCCCAAGTGCTTGTATTGTTGAATTGGAGTGTATTTGACCTTTTATTCCCTGGGATTGTATAAACTGTTCATAATAGTGAGACAAACAACTACAACAACAGCAATAACAACAACAACAACAAAAACCTCATCCCAGAGTTAGAAATAACAATGTTTTGTTACAATAAAACAAAAAAGATAGGGGTGCTGGCGACCCGAAATAAATATTACACATGTTTAGGTCCAGGACACAAACAAACATAGACACACAAAAATACATTAAATAAACAAAGTTAAGCCAATTACCAGTAGACTAATTTAAAAGTTCTTACATTGCAAAACAGTTCATATCCAGGAAGAGCGATGTGTAGATACCTAATAATCTTCAATTCTTAGCTCTTATTAACCGAGCAGAAGGTCTGTATAGGAGAATCTTGACCGAGGTCGTAAGTACAGACCGAACGCAGTGAGGTCTGTACACACGACCGAGGTCAAGATTCTCCCCTACAGACCTCCTGCTCGGTTAATAAGATGTTTATTACATGGCAAACAAGAACAATTTAATTCGTTTGATGTAACTGGTTTGTACTGCCATTTTGCGAACGGCGATGAGCTGAAGTTCATTCGGCCAAAGTTGCTCGTCCTCTTTACTGTTTTTTTTTTTCTCATCAGGCTTTTTGGCACTTCCATAAATAAATATTGCTAGAATAATGATTTTGTATTTTAGTTTGCAACTTTTTCACTGCAAAACATTATCGGTCTAGATGCCGGTCTAGATGGGAAAATCTAGACCGCTTTCAATATTGATTTCAGCCAATCAAATTCGTGAATTTGGTAGTTCCCAGTCCTTGTGAGGCAGAGCCTTATAATAAAGTGGTGTTAAGAGATGTCTATGTATGGGGTTTATGATCTTGAATGAGTGTACTTGCTGGTCATGCGCAAGAAACCTGAACACCTTTCAGGCTAAGACCTTGCCTGTGGTCTCATGTGGTAGCCAAATAACTTCCTGAACAGGTGCTAGCAAAATCGTTTCCTTCTTTTAATGATCAGGCACCACTTTTCATTTCAGTTTAATAAAGAAAGTGATAATACGTCAAATCAATCTGATAATGGGGAAAACGACAACAACAGAGAGATGAAAAAGTCATTTCTGCATTACAAATGGCAAAGTTTTCATTTATCTGCAAGATATTAATTTACTTTCATGAATTAAAGGGGCAGTATCACGAGAGGTCTCCTAGGTTTTTTGTGCAAACTATGCTAGAATTATAAAGGTGCACTCACTGATCAACAAAATAACCTTTAAAAGACAAAAAGGCATAGAATTAAATCTCTAAGAGGTCAATGATTTTTAGTGATTTTCCTCCAAGTAACATTGTCAAACTTGAAAACGTCGGGCCGACGTTTTCAAGTTTTAGACCACTTCTTTCCTATTAGTCCGCAGCCACAACAGTTGTAAACAACTTTCGTACCTAGTACGGTACATGTTAGCAAGATTAGGCCGGCAACTACTAGTGGATATCCAATTAATACCAACACCTTCATTGGATTTTCAAGAAGCACTAAATCTTGGCGAGACTGCCCCTTTAACAGCAACCGAGCTCGGAAAAATCTCTCTAAGATTCGTGGAAAGCCAAGGGACATACTTCTGTGTATCAGAAATTCAGTTCACATTGAAACAACACATGTTAATTTAGATACACCGCAGATGTAGTGCAGGCATTCTAGAGTACTGAAATGCATCATGCTTTAAAACAATTTGCCACTGATAAGAGAGAATGCAGGGTAAGGGAGTTAATCCCCCACACTGGCCTCATTCCAAAGGTAACCCCTATTTTTAAATCACTCCCAGCTTCGGAAACTCCAGGATGGCCTAGAGATTGCCATTTCTGTGACACACGTTTTACTCACAGGGACTTAGATGAATTTTTATCCTCCATGAAAACATCCATGGAACATGCTTGGTCACCTTACTGGCAAACCAGCTGGATACCATGTCTAAAAATAACTTGAAAGGGATTACCATGGGAATAAGGTGTATATTTGGGGATCATTCAAGTTTCTTATCCTTCATCTTATGTTGTCTCTGATAGTATGGTACAGTAACTCCCACCATCCCAAAATATATGTGCCAAATGTTTTCAAGCCAGGCAGTAGGGAGGTTCCAGGATAAATTACAGGAGTCTACCTGGACATGAAATCCTGGAACAGGAAAGATATCACAGCATAGCCCAGCCAATCTGATCATGCAAATATATGTACCTGGTAGGTGTGAATTGTCCTGGCCCAGGCATGACACAGCTTAGCCCTCTTCAACATCTTCATGTCTACCTTCACAATCTTTTCTCCATTGTCAAGAGCAAAATAAGTTGTTTTCTTGTTATGGTTGTCCTCTTCTTCAATAACTTCCTTAATGAAAAAGATTTCACCATTACAGAATTTCACCTCCTTCTCGGTATAAGCATCAAAGCAGACAATGTTCCTTCTGACACAAACTTTATCACCAGTTTGAAAGTCTAGTTTGCCTTTGGTGTTCTTGATGGAGTGTTTATTGTAATGCTGTGCACACAGTTCATTGATGTTCAGACAGTCTCTTCGACGGAAAGCAATAAACTGAGATCTCTGAGGTTCTGGTAAAGTAACTGTACTTATTTTGTTGTCCAGCAGATCTCTCACAACCTGGGTGATGACCATGTCGTCAGAATTGTTTTCATCACAACCTTCTGCTGACTGACAGCATAGGGAAATAAATCCTCTTTTTGGATCATCAGGGAAGAATGGCATTTCTTTATGGGATATCCTGTTTGCATTGTCCACAATCAGTTGCGATTCTGCCCTGTGATTAGTTCTCAATGTGATGCTAGAACCGTAAGGCTCAAGTGCACAATAAATGTCATTCAGGAAATTTCCTGGTTCAATTGATGGAAGTTGATTTTTGTCACCCAATAAGATGACCTGTTGAAGTGCAGCTTTCTTCATGAGTATGTTTATTAGAGTGGAGAAAGCCTTCACAGATATCAGAGAGCTTTCATCACAAACAAGAAGCTTGACTCCTGAAAATTTCCAAGCTGAATGGTTCTCACCATTCTTTACTTCTTTCAGCCAACGGAAATAACTGAAGATCACAGAGTGTAAGGTATAGGCTGGAAGTCCTGTACGTTTCCCCAAAATGGAAGCAGCTCTGCCAGTTGGTGCTGTCAGCAGCACAGCATCACCACAGGGGTCTTTCCTTGTAATCTGGCTTTGAGGGATTTCAGAATTCTGAGATTGGGTGGTTTCTGGAGGACAAGAAGAAGCTGCAGTTGTGGAACATCGGTTGTCTTGAGATGTTTGAGAGTCACCAGCAAAATTTTTTGAGCACTGACTGGTAGTGCATTCATCTTGCATGGTTAACTCTTCTACAGGAATCTGACTTCTTTTTACCTTCAGTTCCCCTGATAGTACAGTTGAAACAACGTGTGTTTTGCCACATCCACCCCTTCCAGACAAAACAACAACAGGAGTTGTTGTCATGAGTTGTGCCGCCTTGACTTGGTCTTCATCACCACCAAACACCTGCACATGCAAATAAATGAAACAACAACAAAAAATATTCAGTTTTATATACGTCTGGTGTGGGAACCGCAGTGGCCTCATGGTTAGAGTGCTTGACTCCAGATTGAGCAGTTTGGGTTTGAGCCCTGGCCAGGGACATTGATAACTGAAATAATCCAGTTTTGAGTTGACCAATCATCATCATTCATCCTCGTTGCGCCATGGGACGCATAAGGCCTTAAACCAATACCAATAATAAATGGAGTAAAGCTTTATCTCTAGCTGAATTACTATATCTGCAAATACCAGTGAGACCATGAACTACTGACAACTCTGTCATTTCAGCTTACACTTCAACACTTTCATACTGGACGGCATTCTGTGAATAAATTACTTCAGCTTGAGAATAACCGGTACAGACAAGTCTTTATTCAGCAGTCTCGGTTAACTTGAACAGCACTATTTCCTACTAACTTGAGGTAAATTTGATTTCTTCAGGTCATTTCCTTAATAAGTTAACCCCCCATGAAACTTAAACAACTTGTTTGAATTTGAATTTATGTTACATCAATCAGTTGAACAGTACAAGCATGTGCTTAGAAATTGCCAGATGGCCATCATGGACTGTAGTGTTCACATAGAAATAATTACTACTCAAATTATTTCAATTATAGTAATTTCCACTCATTTGATGCCATCTCCCGTCTCTTGAAAGATCATTAGGTCTAATCCCTCCCACCCCACTGGAAAATCTAGTTAAGGTTCACAAAATGTTTGGCTTTTGAGACCCCTCACCCTCTCAGATTTTCCAGTGGCCTTCTATGGGGTGGCAATGGATATTTTCTGGAAATGCACAATAATAATGATCACCAATTCAGTTAAGTTTCACATTTTGGAAATCCTAAATCTACTTTACCAAGGCTCATGAAAATCTACTGGCCTATGAAAATACCCAGTGAAGAGATCCGTAACCAGGCTAACATTAGCACCACCAGCAACAAATATACTAGCGGCGCTGGAGGTTCATTGGCCACATCCTCGGAATGAATGCCAACCAACATCCCAAGATGGCATTAAGGTTACTTCCCACCTTCAACGGCACAATTGTTTTTTCCTTTCATTTAACAAAATTTAAGTCAGTCATTTTATCTAATGTTTACAAAAGAAAAATGTTAAAAATCTCAAAAAGTGGCCAAGTTATTTAGAAAAAGTGTATTTTCAAATAAAGTTAATAAACCAGGAAGGTGTCACAATCGCAGAAATGGACGAAACTGCCAGGGGAACTTTTCACAGCAAACGCTCATCTTGAAGTTTGTACTTCATGTTATTTTGTATTGTTTATATTGCGCATTTGACAAAATTTGCAAATAGAAGCTCTTTGTACTTACACTCAAGTGGAAAATTCAGAACAGAAAAATGGCCTTGGACCGAGGAAAAGAAACAAACAAGTCCAAAGAAGAAAGAAAGGACCCATTTCTGTGAAAACAAAAACACCCCTCTGAAGGCCACAAAGGTCTATCTGTACTTTGATTTGTTGTTGTGGTTATCGGTACTTTTGCTGACTTTACTTGTCTTTATGCTGATTATTCTTTTGCCTTTGGCTGCTTTGCCCGTTTTAGTCTTTCTCTTTAAATATGCAAGGCGAGATAGAAAACATGTTGTAATGCGATGCTTTTCCTGGGAAATCCTGACCCATTGTCATTGACACTGGGAGGTCCTGTTGTTCTATTGGTTTGCGGTTTCATAAGGCGAGATAATCTCCTGGCACAGCACAAGTTGTTTACAAACCTTCGTGAACTAAAATCTCGCATTTGATTTTGGGAGGAATACATCCACTTTGAGCAAATTTAAAGGGTATGCAGATTTGACGAATTTTCACAAAATTTCAGAACATTCCAGGGATTATGACAAATGAAAGTATATCATGAAATTTTTATATTTAACATGTTGTTTTCCCATGGCATTCATTTACACAACATGTCTCACATATTTTTAGCTACTCCAACTTTAGATGCAGATATCTAGACAACCAATCAGAATATTGAAAAAGCCTCACACGCTTTCGATGCCCTGTGAATGAGACTGTGAATAAGACTGTGCAGCCATTTTGCTCGTGTGGCGGCATCCGATACCCGATAAATTCAATAGAGGAGCCTTCGGTCATTTCACTCCCAGCTCCTGACACTTCCTAAAAGAAAAACTTGCTTAAATTTATTTTTATCATCAACTACATTTGTTAAGTTTTCTTCTGATTTATAGTTTGTTAGGGTTTTATTAAAACTGGTGCGCGTAGGAATTTTTTACTGAAGGACACCCGTGAAGGTGGGAGGTAACTTTAACCTGGACTCTAGAAGGAAAGAGACAATGTGGTAGACCAAGGGAGACCTGGCACAGAACAGCAGAGAAAGACATGACAGCCTTTGGTTTTACATTGTGGAGTGGGGCAGCAGTAGTTGCATTTGACCGTGTGGCATGGCGAAGAAGAATTGCTGGCCCAAAACCCCCAGGGGATTATGGCTAAAAGTGAAATCATTTTATCAACTTACCTTTTCATCTACCTCCATGTCACCAATCCAAGGTCTCATCTCCATTATCTTGCAGATGTTTCGAACAATTGTTTGCTCATAGCCTCGAATATGTGGTAAAAACACAGGACATCCATTGCTATAAGCATTACCGGCAGTCTTCGCCGCATTGATCTCCCTGAGATATGTTAGGCTTTCTTCCCAGTTGGTTACTTGGTAAGCCCCAGGTGTGAAAGGTACATTGTACCAGTTTTCACGTTTTAATTGCCACAGGGGTACATAGGTATGGCCATACTTGTGGATCAATTTACACAATGCATTGTAAATGTACAGTGCATCACGTTGCACGACAGGCATAGTTTCCAGGAGATCACAATTAATAAATGCTGGCAACTTCACTTCGCATCCAGATATGCCAAACCTTTCTTGAAGGACAGCTTGGTAGCCAAAAATCCAAGGTTCTCTTTGAAGTGCTTGCTGGATGTCTTGCAACACCTCCAGGCTTGTAGACGAAAACAGTGTTTTGGCATGGCGCGGAAACAGACGATGGGCAACCTTAGTAAGCTCGGGCACCATAAAGGCTTTGCCTGTGGCTAAGAAAAATGGAAAAACAAGGATAAAGTAATGATCAGTAAAGTCCCAGTTTCTCAGTAGTTGGGGGTAAACAAGGATTCACTTCTAAATTATCAGTATGACGACAGGGATTTGATTATGGGCCAGGCACAGGCCAAATTGACCAGCTGTGAGGACAATTTTACCCGGCTGGTTTGACCATCTAGAACAAAGCTTTTCTTACAATGAAGTTCAGATCAAATAGTTTTGCCTGCCTGAGAAAACCAGTTGCCCTCATGCTGAAAATGTTACTGAAACCCTGATGAATTTGAATGCGTTTTGTTTTCAATGTCTTTTAAACTTTATCCTGGAATGGGATCTAAGATGAAGTATTTTCAAAAGCCAAAACAGAAATCAGCTGAGTTGTCAAAAATTCTGATACAGCTGGATGTGAATCATACAATGGTGGCCAACAATACCAACGTTTGCGTGACTCGCGTGAACACTGTTCAGAATCGCGGAGAGAGCGCTTCAATACAAAAAAGTAGCCACAACTAACATACATTATATCGAGACCTGAACAAAACTGCGGCATTAACTCACGCTTAGATGCGAAGCTTCTTCGAATCTGCTCGGCGATTTCGCTGTTGATTTCACCGCTGCTAGCGAATTCCCTCAAGTTGCCCAGCAGATCCACAAACGTCATTCTCAAATTTCTGTCTTCAGTAAATTCCAAGAACGAAGCGACATGCTGCTCATTTACACAGCATCCTCTCGTCAGGAACAACGACAACAGGGATTTGTCGACTCCATCGTCACATCGAATGCCGTAAGAAGGAATCTTCTCCGGTCGCTCCGTTCTCGAACCTGTGTTGATCTCAATCACCTCCACCATCCACCATGGCTCTGAAAACTTGCTGTCAAATCGAGCGCGCACAACCTTTTCCCCCTTTGAAATAGAACGTCCATTCCGGTCCTCCAGTTCTTGCAGCCTTTCGGCGACACATCGGATTCTCGATGGGCTATACGACTGATATTTTCCGCTGGATATCTGAATAATGTCGTGGTAATCAGGATTCTCGAAATCGTCATTGTCACTTTCACTGTCGTCTTCGGAGTCTGCTCGCTCTTCGTTCGAGTCCTTTTCTTTGGGTAAAAAGAATCCTCTACAGTTTACCATGATGTTTAGCTTTAGCGATCACAACTTCATCACTTCAGCTCATGAAAATTCAAAGTACCTCAACACTGTTACTTGAGTCGTGCGACAGTATTAAATTTCTCCCGCGCAATGTCATACGCTTATTCCACTTGGAGAGGGTGAGATCGGCAAGATTTCTTGATCTACAGCTACATTTGTTTCTGTTGCATTATTTGCTACATAAACCTACTTCGATGCTTCCTGCGATTTTGGAAACTTGACCATATGATTTTCACAGTGAAAGGCTGAATGGAACCTGGGATTTTGACGCCAAATTTAAAAGTCCCAGCGGAGTACCCATAATTGTCTATTTAGGCGCCAGTTCCTCAGCCCAGCTCTTAAAAATAGGTCCGCCTTGCGTACTTGTAGTTACTTCCCGTATCGATAGATACTACAGTACTAAAATTGGAGTCAGGGATGGACATCAGTAGTATACATTCGAAGTGTATATCGTAAAGTGAAATGCTGCCGTACTGTAAAGGGAACGTTTATACAGTGGAACCTCGATTAAGGAACCTCTATTTGACGGAGTCCTCGGTATAACCAGCAAACCTCGAGACAGTGAAACCACGTTATAGGGAACATATTTTGCCAGTCCCTTGGCCCTTCGTTATATCGAGGTTCCACTGTAATAATTTCATAACTGGTTGAGACTAATTGTTTCAGTTTATAAAAAAGGGTTAGTTATCCGCCTTCAGGAATTTATTCATCCCAAAGAAAACTTGAAAGAAACAAAAGTGAAGTTTTCTTCGCTAACGCGCTATTTTTAAAATTCAGCAACAGGACGAAAACTTCCGAAAGATGAACTGATTAAAAGGTAGTTCGTATTGTTTCCCCACCCTTTGGTGATGGCCGTAGCAAATATTGATCGTTCCACATCAAACTTGAACGTTTTGAAAAAAGTTCATGCGACCCCCCAAATACCATGACTACCAAGTCGTTCTAACAAAGGTTCCCATCTGTTTTCTTCGATTTCTTTTCTACCTTAGCCGTTTTTATCTAAAAGGACTTGTGATAGATAAAAACACAGACTTTCTATTCTACGAAGATGGATAATTAATGCTTGTTATTATTTTGTCTTTCAGTCGGAAAATCTACAGTCCAGTTACACAAAACGTTAGAAATGAACGCCGTCGCAGCATGCACTCGTGGAATAGATATGTTGAACCTAAAGCAGTTACAACCAACAGCGTTTTTGTAGGGTTTGAACAGTAAGTGATTGTACGGAAGGAAATTAACTTCAAGGGGAAAAATTAAACAAAAGCAAAGCAAGCAGAAATCAAACAAAACATCAAAGCCATTTTCAGTTAACATATTTATAGTTAGACGAATTTTTAACGGCTTTCAAGATAACTCGTTTTTGGGTTCGTCCTATCCTTTGTACTGGAACGGCAATCATACGCATCCCGCTTGCATAGAGTTACTTACAGCACATAGAGATCTTTATCAGGACAGCGAGTAGCAGACTTCAACTCCATTTCAACTCAATCGTTTTGCTGCTACAGCTCAATTTACAACAATTTCCCTATTTTATGGACTCTCGTCCCAGAGGCTAATTTATTCAACTACCTGTGGTGTGAATTCTGGTACACAGAACCCATGGATAACAAAGTGATCGACTCATTGATTTTGGAAGCGTTGGTGTGCTTTATTGGTTAGCAGACAGAATAGCTAATTAGCAAGGAGCAGGGATAGATTTGAAACTTGTGAAAACTCAACAAGGGTAGAAAGATAGGGAGAATATTTGCCCTGATCTCATGGAATTATTAGTCGCTAGTTGTTCTAGAAGAAACAATTAGAACAGGTATGAACGGGTAGGAGCGTTCCTCGCGCAAACTAAGATAAGTTATTGCTTCTGCCTCTAATAAGTAAAGACTGTTTGCAGTTAGCTTTGCTGGGCAATATTGTAACCACGCTATGTTCGTCAGACGTCTTCGACAATGTGTGACTATTTAAATGAAAGTAATTAATAAGTACTTTGATACTGCTCTACAGGTTAGTTCTAACCGCTACATGGAAGTCCCTGAAGTGTCCAGGCCGGGGTTGTTTGAAAGGTGGATAACGCTATCAACCGGATGAATCACTATCCACTAGATAGCGATTTATCCACCGGGGTCATTACTCTAAATGTCAAGCCGTTTCATACAGCTCTACTTTTTGGTAGTGAAGGGAAATAAGCGAGTGTTAAATTCAAGCGTGATCCACTATTCTGATCCGATAGGTTTTTGTTTTCTTTACTTTTCTTTGTCAAATTTGGGCATTGAAGAAAGAGTTTATTTTTTTTTTCTTTTGCGTCAGTAGAAGGAAGACAGAAAACCTCGGGGACCAGGATCAGGTAGCTAACGAATTGCCCAAGGATACTCAATTTCAAACCCTCTAAAACATCTTGGAGGCCAAGTTTTATTTCCTCTATTTTTCTTTGAAATCCATAGTTAAGGAACAAAGCAAAAAAAATAAAATAAAAAATAAAATAAAAAATAAAAATAAGAAAACACAAAACAAAAGGTGCTAAAAGTTTTTTAAGTAAAAGTTAAAACGAAACTGGTCAAGTCGGCCACGGTCTCTCTGACTGAAACGCTTGGCGGTTTATGCAGTGAGAGAAAAAAGCCTAAAAACGTTATTCAAATCATTTCTGAAACTGACAAACCTATATTTACAAAAATGAAGTACAAGTATTTTAAACTGGCTGACAGTATTCAGCGTCTGACTCTAACAATACTTAAATGTCTTCATTTCCTAAGCTAACAGTGTTTAAAGCTTGTCACATCTTTCATGAATCCAATATTTGTTGGAACCAACATAAATAAATATTATCTGGTCTTCGTCATGCCGAATTCGTTCCTTGCAAACTCTGCAGTTGCCATCAAACTTTGCTGTAACTGACGGCCTCTTGGCTCCTGTATTTTCGGCCGGTCGATGCAGGGCCTGCTCTTGCTGGGTGTCCCTTGAGGCCTGGTTCAGGGGACTAACAGAAGAAAGACACGATGCCAGTTGCTTAAAATGTGGCGGGGTCTGTGGTGGGGACATAAGAACTGTGGATTCTGGATGCTTTCTCTTGTGACCTGGGCTTTGAAGAACACTCTCTTCTGAGGCATTCACTGGCATTTGATTTTCCTGATTGGGTTGAGCACCGAGTCCATTACAAGATACAGCATTTCTACTGGAAGCGATCGGGCACCCCTGTGCGTTTACATCTTGCTTAAACTTTTTAATTCTCAGATTCTCTCGCGAAATGCAAAACCCATTTGCACTTGCTGCAGCATCGAGATGGCGGCTGTATTCGGAAGATGATGATCCTGAGGCTGGTTCTTGGTCTTTGCGACTGACCTGTTCAATTTAAGAGTAAACACCAAAAATCTCAGTGGGTCAACAAGCTTCAAGAACCTAATCTAGCTTTTGTTTAAATTCAGTAAAATGTTAATTTCTGTCACCTTAAGATCCTTAAACACATTGTCATCTTTTTATAAAATCCTAAGGCTGCAAACAGCTTTCTAAAGTTTTTTCATAAATATTAAATTACAATTTTTATAGTCACAACTTGTGTTTAAGTCTAATTTTTCTGCCTTCCTTTTTGCTGAATTTTACTTGTGTATTTCTTATTTCTGGGAAATTATCAGTCATACGTAATATTCTAGAGGCCTAATCAGCCTTGATGATAAATACAGTTATGTGTGTATGTAGGGGTTTCATTAAGGGCCAAGTACTGAGCAAATTGACCCTGTGTGAGGATGATTTTTTTCGTCTGGTTTCAACATGTAAGAGGAAATTTTTTTTCTTATAATTAAGTTCAGTTCAAAACACTGAAGACCAAAACCTGTGAAAACTAGTTGCCCTTCGGCTAAAAACGTTAATGGAACGCCTGGTGCATGTATGTATGTGCACATGTACCTCTGATGTAGAGGAGGCTGAAGTTGCGTTCTTGACATCAAAGGGCTGCAAAGTTAACTCAGCCTTATGAAACTCTCCAAACTGAATGGCAGACTGGGTGTTGGTCTTCAGTGCTTGATCATGTTTCTCGACACAACATCCGTACCTCATGGTTTGCACCATATCTCCCTGCAGTTTTGTTTGACGTCTAACAGGAGAAGACTTGATAGCTTTGACCAATGAACTGTGGTTGTTAATTATCAAGACCTGACACACACCTCGAGTGACTGCTGTGTACACATGTTGCCAGGTCTGATAAGCTGGACTACCAACCACATACACAATTGTGTTACTTTCTGAGCCCTGGAGAGTAAATCAAAACATTGTGATTTTAAGTTTGAGACAGTGAAATCAGGAAAAGGAAACAAATAACCAAACAAAACAATAATCCTAGAAGGCTTTGCCACCCATGCAGTCTTTCTAAGTTCTTCTCTTCAATCTTAGATCCTTGATTGAGAAGAAAACAAGAGCAAAAGACAGTGATGGCAAGGTTAGCTGTCTAGGACAGAAGTAGTGACTGCGTTGATCTGTGCATATTGAAATACGTGTAACAGTGAAATATTTTACAGTTAAATGGACAGTTCAGTTGAATAGTTCAGATTTTAAAGATAGGTCATTGAAATCTCACCAACATGGGATAAAAGGTGATTGGCAATGCCCACATTTTTTAAAACCAATGTTTATATTTAAGAAATAGAAAACATGTACCATGTTTCTATCGAGTTATAGAAACACGAGTGGAAGTTTGGGGGAACGAGAAATGCTGTGGGAACACGCGCTGCAGGCAAGTGTTTCCACAGCTTTTTCGAGTTCTCCCAAGCTTTCATGAGTGTTTCTATTATTCGATAGAGACACGGAGAACATGTTTTCTATTTCTTTTAACACTGTAATGAAAAAAAAAAGAAAACAGCTTGTTAACTTTGATTATCAAAGTGTAAATTCTCTTTGCTCGCGCAATCATTACGTCAACAGCTCGTGCTAGTTCCGTGTTTCCATCGAGTTATAGAAACACAATTTTTAACCAATCAGCGTGCATATTTTCTTAGGACTGTTTTCTAATGTTCAATATATACATTGTACATGTACATTAGTGACTAGCTTTAATACCCAAGTATATTTTTTCTTAAATGTCTTTCATCAAGACTTGGTTTATAAGGAGGATTTATTGTACTGTACCTGGAATGTGTGGATGGTTCTTGCCCAAGCATGACTCAGTTTGGCTGCTCTCAAATATTTAAAATCAATCTTCATTATCTTTTCGCCATTGTCGAGGCTGAACTTGGCCACCTTCCTATTCCTATTGTCTATCCCTTCAACAATACCTTTGATGAAGAATATTTCTCCATTGACTAACTTGACAACTACATCTTCATATTCATCAAGACATTCGACATTGCGCCTTACACAGACCTTGTCTCCAATCTGAAACTTTGGCTTACCACGCTCATCTTTAATAGGATGGTCATTGTAATGCAGAGCACATAGTTCATTTATGATGTTACAGTCATTTCGACGGAATGCAATGAATTGTGATGCATCAGGATCAGGCAAGACAAACGATTTTTCTTTCCCTTTTAGCACATCCTTTACAACCTGGGTGATTTTGTTAGCTTCGTCATCAGCATCATTTCGTTTTGGCTGGTATTCCACTGAGCAGAAGCCTCTCGCTTGATCAAAAAGTGGCACCTGCTGGTTTGATATTTTAACGGCATTTTCCACAATAAGCTCTGAGTCAGCTCGGTGATTAGTGTTGAGGGTAATGGAAACACCATGTTTCATCAACGCTTGGTAGATGTCAGCCAGGAAATTGCCTGGCTCGATAGATGGTAGCTGTAACACGTCACCCAAGAGGATAACTTGCTGTAGCTGTGCACTTGCCTTCAGAACGCTGACTAGCTTGGCAAACACCCTCACTGGGATGAGGCTGCACTCATCACACACCAACAGGCAAACCTTGCTGAACTTCCAGTCATCTTGACCTTTCTCATTCCAGTGTTGAAAGCTGTATATGACTGAGTGTAGGGTGTGCGAAGGCAGCTTAGTTCGCTTGCCAAGTATGGATGCAGCCTTACCAGTGGGAGCTGTGAGTAATACCTCATCGTCAATTGCCTTCAGCTTGGCCTTCACTTTCGATTCAGAAGATGACTCTTCATTCACCAGGGGAACTGGATCAGTGTCGCTGGTGCCAGGATCACACTTCAAATCTAGCTAGACTTTGTATCCATCTGGATCACTTCTGCAATCTGAATCTTCAGTGGATTGGGCATTCAGGTCAGGGGAAGAGGCTATGTCACTGCCAGCATCAGGTGTGATGTCTGCACCATCTAAACCAGCTTCATGTTCTTCCATTACCTTCCTCTTTTTAACTTCCAGCGCCTTTGACAAGACTTGATACCACAAATGTCTTGCCACAGCCACCCCTACCTGACATCACAACCACAGGCTTCTCTGTTATAAGTTTGGCTGCCTTCACCTGGTCTTCATCACCCCCAAATACCTGAAATAAGTAGAGTAAAATAAGAACAGAAATAATGAATTCAGTACAGTATACCACAATTACTCTCACTGAGCAACCTTGTCCCCAGGGCATTCTCCACTTATTAAAATGGCAGGTCAGGGGAATCGACCAGCTGCCATTTTGAAAATCGTCAAGGAGAAGGCCCTGGGGAAGAGGTTGCCTCACTGAGGCCTTATGATCAGTGTGCTTGCCTAAGGATCCAGCAGTCTGTATACATGTATGAAACCAGCCTGGGCACATTGTGCTGTGTTCCTGGGAAAGACACTGAATTTTCAGTGCCTTTCTCCACCCAGGTGTATAAATGGCAACTGGCGAATTTAATGCTGTTGCAGGGTAGCCCTGCAATGGACTTGCATCCCATCCATGGGAGAAGTGTGATAGCCTTATGGTTAGTCCAGTCATCTCCAGTTGGAGTACAGTAGTCTGGGTCTGAGTTCTGGCCGGGGACATAGTGTTGTTTTCTTGGGCAAGACACTTAACTCACAGTGCCTCTCTCCACCCAGGTGTATAAATGGGTACCGGCAAATTTTATGCTGGGGGAATAATCCTGGGATGGACTACCATTCCATCCAGGTGGGAGAAGAAATAAGTTCCTTGTTGCTTCATGCCACTGAATCCAGAAACAAATCTGGCCAGATGGACCACTTGGCTCGTATGCAGACTTTGTTTCATGTATATTATAATTTATTACTATATACTGAGACATTGCTTTTCAAATGTCTCTCATAGATCTTTACAGCCTGTATCAGCCACCTATCAAAGGAATGAGTAGCAAGACTTGTGAAAAGCTAAGGGCACATACACATTCACTATTAGACAGTCATAACCTTGGAGGTTTTGAATCATTTTTCAGCTGGATCAAGCCAGTGCACCCACCATACCACATTCAGTACCACCTTCTTCACCTTTCAAACTAATTCAAACCTTCCATCCAAAGATGGCCTACTGTAATGACATCCAACCACAAAATGTCAGGTGTACAACACGTTCTGAGTACCAGACTGTTACAGTGTTGAAGACGAGTTAGTCTAGGATGATTGAAACAATAATCTTCTTATCTGTACTAACAATAGGCTCATGAAGCAGAGGATCAACATAAAGATAAAGTACATAAACTGTAGAAAGAAAATAAAGATTGTTGTTGTTGTTGTACTTGTGCACAGGTAATGTAGATGTTGTGGTCCAATTTTATCCTTGGTAGGCAGTCCACTCAGTTTGGGAAATGGTGAAATTTCTCCAGCAAAATGATGATTACCGGTATTGCTGCTTTTGTTGTTCAGACTGCAAAGTGGTCTTTGAATGGCAAAAAAGTCAATCTCAGAATAACTCTTAAGTTTGGGGTGTCCTATCTCAGTTTCCTTTTAACATATACTGTACACTGTTGGTAAGACTGACGTCTTAATGGCTGTCAACAGAAGACTTATGCACCTCACACCAGCTTGATCAGGCTTTATACTGAACCTCTATAACTATTACACAAAATAAATGTTACCAATGCAATACTTACTTGTTCCTCAATTTCAATGTCGCCAACCCATGGTTTATTATCCATGATCCAAGCAAGATTCCATGCAATTGTTTTCTCATATCCACGAATATGTGTAAGAAACACATGACAACTGTCCCTTGCTGCAGAAGTCTTGACAACGTTTATCTCCTCTAAATAGGCAAGACTCTCTTCCCATTTTGTGACATTTTTCATCTTCGGATGCCTTTTGAGCTGCATCAAATGCACATATGTGTGACCATCCTTGTAGATCATCCTGGAAAGTGCATCATATACACGCAATGCATCTTGCATAACAACTGGCATTGTTTGGAGTAGATTACAGTCAATAAAGGATTGCAACTTTGCTTCACAACCTTTAAGACCAAATCTAGTTTTTAGAACACTCCAATAACCAAAGACCCAACTCTCTTTCTCAAGGGCCTCGCTGAGACATTCCAAGTCTCTATAAGAACGTTCATCAAACAATGAACAAACATGACGTGGAAATAACCGATGAGCAAACCTTGTAAATAATGGAAATGTGAATGCTTTACCAGTTGCTGCAAAAAAATTACAAAGATATGTCAATTTAGACATAGCTATGTTAGCAAAAAAGGCAAGTGCTCAGCAAATATAATTGTCAGGAATGTTTCATATTTTAAATCCTCTAGAGCATAATTGCTGTAAATAACAATTAGATGGTGGAAAGCCTTTCTTTGAAACCATGTTTGACTTACACATAACCCGTTTAAAAATCAATCTAATCTTGGAGTAAAAAAGTAGAAAATACAGTTTAAACCTATTTAACTGTATTTAACTATATTCCATTTAGCTCTGGCCATTTTCTAAGGCCAGAGCTAAATGTCTGTATTATGGACATGTTTGAATCATAGACATAGAGGCTATGATGAATTCTTGTTTCTGTCAGTTGAACTTCACAGCACTAGTCCACACGTCCCCCCCCCCCCCCCCCATTACCACAAAGCCATGCAAAATCACTTCACGTCTCTTGGCAGTAAATGAAATGCACCTTCCTTACAGGTGAATGGGCATTGAAAGTGCTATAGATGATCGGTTTCTCTCAGGAACTGATGGTCCTCACACCCATTACCGCTCATTTTTTTTCCCTTGCGAGGGAAGTAAAATTTTGGCTGGGAGTTTATGTCAGTTGTCACTGTTATTGCAAAAAACATGTGCGAGGGGCGCGAGAGAGTGAGTGAGAGTTATTGCCCTTGCCATTATTCGCCTGCATTATTGAGCGTTAAAAATTCCTGAGCATTCATCCTAACCGGAGTGCTTTTCAGCTCACCTCTGCCTCTCACACCTTGCCTCCATTTTAGACCTGCTTCCATCATTTATTCATGATCAATAACAGGACAAATGCATGAAAAACTGATGTCAATAATAATACAATAACAAAAAGGCAGAAGGGACAAAATTAAGTCAAAACGTGAGAAATTCATGTCTGTCATTAGCCAATGAGTGTGCAAGAATTTCTGCAGTTATTGTAAAATTAACAAATCGAATGTGGTTTAACGTGGTCTGTACTCTTATCGACAATAATACGTGTCATCACAGTGGTCAAAATGCTGTGGACTCACAAGGTGCAGCTGAGTGAGTCCACAAGAAATTTTGACCACTGTGATGATGCATATTGTTGTCGTAAAGAGTACAGACCACACTAAACCACATTTCGATTTGTTTTTTACCACAATATCAACGTCGAAGAAAATGTTTTTTTTCAGAGCGCGAGCTAAAAAAGGCATTGCCTGACACATTGACGCGAGCAGCGTTGTCTGGACTCTTATTGACAACGACAGATTAGCCAATCAGATTGCGAAATAAGTAGCAATTGTGGTAAAATTAGACAATCGAACTCAATCGAACTCTTGATTTTTGTAAAACTGGTGTTTGACTGAGAAGGTCCGTCAGTATTAAAGATGTGTCCGTATCAACAAAATAACCCTTTCTTCATGTTCCACAGCACAAACTTACGTGAACAATGCAGAGATTTTTGTATCTGCTCGGCAACAGTATCGTTGTCTTCACTAGAATCAGCAAACTTCTCCAAGTTTTCCATCAGATCCTTCAACGTAGGGCTAAGGTTGTTTGTCGTCATAAACTCCAACAGCATTCTCACGTGTTGAGGGTGCACTTTACACCCTTCCGTCAAGAACAGAGACAGTAAGTTTCCATCGACATCATCGTCTGTTCGCAAACTGTACGACGGTAGCGAAGAGGCCAGCTTTTCTTTCTTCGACGATTTAGACGCGTTTATCTTCATATAAACCATCCACCAAGGTCGAGAGAATAAGCGATCTAAACGCCCTCGAACACGGGTGATACCTGGCTTCGCGACAAGGCGATCGCTTTTGATTTCCATTTCTATCATGTTCTCCACAGTCTTGCGAAGTTTGCGCGAGGGCCTGTGAAGAAAGTCAAAATCTTGATCAGCGCTTTCAAAGACGCCGTCGTCGTCATCGCTATCGCTTTCAAAATCGGAGTCTTCTTTACGTTTGGCGCTGTCTTTTTCCTCTCTAATAACGTATCCAGTAAAGTATGACATGCTTGAACGATGAACATAGAAGATATGTCGCTTTAAACAAGCTAAAGCGAAGTGAACATGGGCAATTATGATAAAGAATCAGTTTCATTGAACACAAATTAGTTTTCCCGCGCAAACCTGAGTAACCACAGTATTAGTTCATGTGGGGTGGGGTGGGTAACAGACTGAACAAGCACTTGAGCCCCGCGGGTACTCAAGACAGAAGTGATTACTTTCTAGTTTCTAGTGATATCGGTTTCCATCCTCACTACTCTTTTTTTTGTTTTCTTTTTTTTTTCGAAAGTGGCGCTCATTTCTCTCATGAAATTAATTGTTCTGTACATTTTTAAGCGTTATTATTAAAGTAAATAAAGTTTAAGTCTTAGTTTTAGTGTGTTTTGGCTGTACTCAGTACCCACCGTAGAGGTTTTTTTTTGGCACATTCCTGCGACAAGAAGCCATGACTGAACCAATATACAATGATCCCGTTTGACGTCAAACGACGAAGTACTCGTTAAACATTGATTGACCTCTATCGCCTCAGTAAGTGGGTACAGGTCTAGGCAGGAACAAGTAATTGAACGGTTGCTGAGAGATGAAGGCGGCAATTTGAGAGTTATCTTCAAGATTTGACCGGTTTGTACGCCCGAGTTTGTACGAAACTCTCGAAAAGTTTGTTCCAGAATAAGTTTACGCAGGTTTACGTCAGGCTGTTCCAGAAACGAAGAGAAACAAGCTTATATGATGATGTCAAGACTGGTTTTCTTCTTCTTGATTTTGATGCTTTTCCCGGAAGAAGAAGAAGCATGGAGAAGGAGAAGGCGCAGACGATGGACTCCCCCGCCGCCACAAAATTGCATCGTATCTGGTATGGTGAAACTAGTTAGAAGTTTAACATGTACAGAGTACTTCCCTTAATTAACTTGCATGAAGAACTTTGCTAAAATGATGTACTCGAAACTGAACGTAATCCTTTTATTAGCGAGAAGATAAAGGTTGGAGCCTTCACACCTTCGCTCACCTTGCCAACGGTTAAGATGGGATTTTTACTAGAAACAAGATACTGTTCAGTGCTATTTTCAGTTAAGCTGTTTTTTAGGTAGTTCCATATTTTGTTCGACGCTGAGACAACTTGTCCGAGCCAGCTGTCAACGAACATGACGAAATTCACAAGAACTTTTACAACACAGATATATTTACAAATAATCTTCATGTATTTTATTGGGATTAAATGTTCAAGGTAGGCTAACATGATTTTTAGTTGTTTTAAGTTCAAATAGCGTCCTAATTTATGCGCACAGAATAACATTGACGTGTTGTTTTTACGGATGTAGTGAGCCTCCATGACGATACATGTTGTGAGTGTTGTTGTTTTTTGTTTTGTTTAAATAGCTCTAGCGGAAGTGTTTCATTTTCATTGATAAAAAGTTATTAATGAAACACGCATTCGTATTGGGTGACGAGTTACTTTGCGTGAGTCGACTTTAAAGTTCTTGAAGCTGTGATGTCATTCATGTTACATGCTAACTACTTATAGAAACAATCGTAAAAGTTTGGGAGAACTCTAAAAAGCTGTGGAAACACTCGCCTGTTGCCTTTTGTTCCCACAGCATTTCTCGTTCTCCCAAATCTCCTCTCCTGTTTCTATAACTTGATAGAAACACTGTACAGTGTACATGTTTTCTATTTCTTGAACAATACATTGTTAATGCTTTCATTGGTGAGTGAAACAGGGTACTGAAAAACGAAAGAGTAAAGATTTCCATACACCCCCATACTTATTTATGCATGCAATTTCTATCACAAGTGGGGGTGTAAAGAATTGAATAGGAGACAAAAATGTATGCATAATTAAGTATGAAGTAACACGGAAGTCTTGCATATCCTCGTATTAAGTCCTGATGTAAAAACCTGGCTCTGGTTTAGATAGTACATCCTAAATTAATTCTTGTCTTTACATCAGGTTACTTATATTCAAAACACATACTTTTTGTTTCTTAATTAAAGACATGAATTCTTTTCTCCAAATAGCATATGAAATCAGCATTTGTTTTGCTGAATATCCACCAGTTTTGAAATGTGAAGCCAGCTGTATTTCATAATCAATGTCAAACTCACTTACAGCAACACTTCCTTGTTGTACATGTATGTGGGGGTTTTTGGTTATAACCTAAACAAATGTAACCATTTAGCACCTAGTGTAATCAGCCTCGTCATTTCTTTGAGTAATTTGAATACATTATTAGGAGAATACAATAAGGAAAAAAAGCACTAAAGAAAATATTTTGAAAAGTTCACTGGCTATAATCCAGAAGACTGTTGAGTTAATCAAAACTGATAAAGTGTTAACATTTAAGAACCATTTCTGAAATGCTTTATTATGTTACCAATAACGGAAGGATCTATTGTGAGAATGAGCACAATAAACCTGAAACATTCCTGTGGCTACTAAATAAACAACACGTACATTATAGGGTGATGCTTTGTGGTGTCAGTGATACTCTCAAGTTTCATGAGTAGGTACAACTTAAATATAATCAGTATAGTGAAATAGGTTTGGCATTATCTTATTAGTAAAGTTGTAGAATTCACTGCAATTGTATATCTTGGCAAGCTATGTAATTAGCAAGAGATGACCATCTTTAATATGAAACAATAAATTAGGTTGATATTTTCTTGTAAGCAAATTCTCAAAAACTTAGCTGCAGTTTCAGATTTCAAATGTTTCAAGTTTTCCTAAAAGCTTGAGCCCTCAACCTTTAAAAACTGTCAAATTCATTCCTATTATTTCTTGATCAAGAACATCCAATGTGAAAGGAGGTATAGTCTGACCAGACCTTTTGAGAGACTGCACACTTTTATCAATACAGAGGTTAAATTCTTTGTATTAGCTTTGTTATTTGCTTTTTCAACAACTGCATCAACCTGTGTGGAAGATGGATGCCCAGGATGTCTGGGGACCTCCCAAGATTAGCTGGTCCCTGAACAATAAAATGCTCCCATGTCTGGCAATCATCAAAACCCAGCCATGATCCTCCACACATACAGTCGCACCTCCCGTAAGTGACCACCCCAAATGTTAAGCCCTGTTGCTTACGAAAGCTTGGGCCATATTGGGTCAAAATTTTGCCTCATTAGCATATGGCAATTGCAGAGACTTACCATGTTTTAACTGTTTTATTCATGTGAAAAGTCACTTTTGAGAAAGAAAAATCATCACTTTCCACTGAATAATTTCTGTCTCTTGTACTGCCCAGGAATGTGATAATATGTGTTACAACACCTTATTATCTAATTTACGCTCTATTATCTGTCGTGGTCGCTTACAGAGGTTAAAAACCACAGAAAATTTCCAACTTTCAGCTCTATAAGGGGTCACGGTTGCTTACAACAGGTGGCCACTTACAATAGGTTCCAAATATAGTGATTTGAATGGGAAACTTTTAGTATTTTGGAAAACTGGTCACTGAGGAGAGTTGATTGCTGATGAGAGGTTGTCGCAAGCGGAGATTCGACTGTAGTCATACAGGCATCTGTCACACTGAAATGACAGTGGAAAAGTAGATCCAGGGAGGGAGGGGCAGAAAAAATGAAGACAAAATAACCCAAATCTAGTATGTTTTGCCATGCTTGAACTTGCTACTACTATGTTATTACAGTGCTATCACAATCAATTGTTATTAATTTCTTATTTGTTAAGATAGCATCCCACCCCAAATGTGACCATTGTGGGGAAAAAAATATTTTGTGATAGCAAGATAGATCTCACTCCTACCTTTGTTTTTTAAAAAAAATTTCGAAAAAATATTGTTTATACAGGAAGTTATGGACAAAATAGTGTTTTCTTCACTAATTGCCTGTAATGGAATGTTGACAAGTCATTTTGACAATCTGTCAACTCATCATTATCATGTTACATACCATCCTTGTTTAGACATGCAATTTTGTCATGGCCAGACTAAGCAACAATATTTTCGTGCTGTCGCCATGTCTTCCAGAAAAAAGTGAAAGCGATTGACCTGCCCTTTTGTACCAAAGAGATTGGTAAAAAGAAAACAAGGAAATTGTTTTGAACTAATTGTCTCTAGTATGAAAACAGGGATTCTTGCAAAGGTTGTGAAAGACACTCAACAACAAGTAAATCCCACACCGGAAGTTGTGCCTGGTAATTGTGTGGCAGTAATTTTGTGGCTCTATTCGTCAGTACTGATCATATGGACCATAAAGCAATTTGTATTGTTTCTTATCCAGTTTATTACGTAACCATTCTTACCCAACTGCTCACATCTCAGAAAGCATGACTTCTTTAGGATTTTCACTGGAGTCAGTGGTACTTGATTCCTTCCCTGCCTTGCGTGTTCGGCGTCGTGTCTTAGTGTACATTCCTTTGGGGTGATCTGGATCAGGATAAGTGATCCAAGATCTGTCTGGATCATGGTGCATCAAAGGAACCAATGAATCCATGACCAGAGTAGACTCATTGGTTCCTTTGATGCACCATGATCCAGACAGATCTTGGATCACTTATCCTGATCCAGATCACCCCAAAGGAACGCACCCTTATTCTTCGTCGTATTTGTCCCGGTTACCTTTGTCCCCTTTGTTTGTTTAGGCTTTGCCAACATTGGTTTGGCGTATTCATAATACAATTTACCTGTCAGAGGAATGAAAACTCCGAAAACTGGTATGAAACACTTCCAATCCTACAGTAACAACTTACCTTCAGAGCAAGCGACCCAACAGTGATACCTGGTAGAACTGAAATGTAGCGTTAAATTCCATGCGGAACAGTGTTTGTCATCTTGTCTGGTCAGCATTTGAGCACTATTCTTATGAAGTAAGATGAGCCGTTTGCTTTTAAACCGCAGGTAATTACTTTCAGGCCTTGTTGTTTTAATCTCATTCAACCAGAAAAACGTCTCTGAAAATGTTTTGCTCTTTTTCTCGAAACTATATTTTCAAGAAATTGGGTGCACATTTTAAGTTCACATGCATCAAGTTTTCAACCGTTTTAGCTCAAATTTGGCGAGAATGTTCCTATATAATGTGGCTCAAAAACCTTATCAGCGTTTTTGTTTTTTCCCATTCTTTCTAGAGTTGTAAACAAATGAAGGAACAGGAGGGATATTTTTTCGCACCTCGAAGTTTAACCAGGCATAAAAAAACAAACCAGGCAAGATATCAAAATTTGCCAACACGGCTTTTGAGACAAAGTTGTTAAGAACTTGGCGCAATGTTTGTCTCTTCCTCTAGATCACTTCCAACTGCACAGGAACTGAATATTGCAAGCCATGTACTTTTGCAAAACGATCACTATATTTTAAAGGCATTTATCTTTTTTCTTTCTATAAATATGGTATGGTAGTCTTCTTGTATTAAGCTTTCAGAAAATATATAGTTTGTTGGGTTTTTATTTAACATCTTACCTTAAAACGGTGCGAACGCTAAGCGGTCATTTGGGGTGGGATGCTACCTTAAACTTGATATTACTATGGAGTACTCTACACCTATGATAACATTCAGATGCTGACCACCTGATGAATTTCAGCTTCTCTTCATGGTTAACGTTGTTAAATTGCATTTAACTTCATATTTTTTTTTGGACAATGTAAATTTGAACAGACAAACATTAAAACTGCATTTATGTATTATAAGTGCTGTTTGTACACCAGTCCTGTAAATTAAACAGAAACCAAATTGAGAAAAATTAATTCATAAATTAATCCTATTGCTGATTGCTTTTCAGGCTGGTCTTCGTGGAGTCCCTGCTCTCAGAAATGTCATATTGGTACCCAGACAAGAACACGTACTGTTACTACTCCCGAAAGATGGGGTGGCAGCTGTCCATATTCCCTTACACAAAGTCAACAGTGTGGTTTAATCAACGGAGGATGTGACCAGCTTTGTAACAATGGAGTTTGCTCTTGTCAGATAGGCTACACTCAATCAGGTACTGTAGATCTGAAGAGGTTGAAAGGGTGCTTTAACAGCCATTGGCAATGCATCAATTGCATGAAAAAAAAATCATATCAACTTCTTTTTAGTCCTTGTTAGCAGAGTTTTGCTTGTACTACATCTTTACAAACACTTTTATTTATTTATTTATTTATTTATTTATTTATTTATTTATTTATTTAAGTCACTGTAACCCAGGCAGAGTCAAAACTGGCCTAGATCTACTTATGTGATTGAGAATAAAACAGAGCCAAAACTTTGATATAACAACATGGAAATTTCTTTAATTTGATGATTTTTTGGGGGGTTGAGTTTAATATTAAACTAAAAGTTACAACAAAATACTGTATTTTCTTAATTACCATTTCAAGAATGCCAATTGCTTTTAAGTAAACTTTTATTTAATATTCCTTTGTTTACTAGGTAAAAAGTGCAATGACATTGATGAGTGTGCATCAAATAGTGGATTGGGTCCCTGCAGTCACATCTGCAAGAACACAGTTGGCTGGTACAAGTGCGAGTGCCCCATGGGTTATTATCTTGGCACTGATTCCCATAAATGTCTTGCATATGATTGTGGTGATCCTACTACTCTGTTGAATACATGTCCATCAGATTCCCACAGTGATCACGTCTCCTCTGTTTGTGCTAATGTTGCGGCAAGCTGTTTGCAAGGAACAACCTACAATGAACAGTGTTCCCTGAACTGTCCTCAGAACTATGCATTAGCCAAGATCACTGCTCAGCCGAACAAGAAGTTTGGTGAGGATTATTCCAATGTCGACTTTTCATCGGTGATTTCTAGTATAACTTGCCAAAAAACTGGCCCAGCACAAATATCCAATGTCTGGGATGTGAGGGACAATGAGCTCAGCCAGTACTATTGTAGACGATCAAATGATCCTCCTGTCGAGTTGCATCTGAATGGTTCTGTTCTTGCGGAGCATTCAGCTATCGGGACCTTCATTGGAACACTAAGTTCCCAAGACATGCAACCGGGACAGACATTCATGTACACAGTTCAAACACCAAGTGCACTTCTCGCAGCTCAGGGAGATAAGTTAATCAACATGTGGGATAATCCAATACTAAATGGAAACGTGTCCTTAAACGATGGCACTTTAGAAGTGACAATTAGAACAACAGATGATGGTGTGCCTCCCATGTGGCTAGAGAAGACATTTCCAATCACAATTCAGAATGTGAATGACCCTCCTGAGCAGGTCAACTTGTCTAATACTGATGTCCATGAGAATGCAACTGTAGGGACAGTGATTGGAGAATTGACAGCTGTTGATGGGGACGACCCACCAAATACTGATCCGCACTCAAACTTTAAATGGGTGTTAATTCATGATGGTGATGGAAAATTTGGTATTAATGTCAACAAGATTGTTGTTGCTCAGAGTTTGGTTCCTGGATTGTTTAAGATAACAGTCGATTGTTCGGACTTTGGAGTCCCAGTGAAATCAACCACACAAGACTTCATCATAAATGTGATGAACATCAATGATGTTCCACACTCATTACAACTAGTTGGCACCACTGTACGTGAATTAGCTCCTGTTGGTACCGTTGTTGGGCAGCTTGTAGTAATAGATAAGGATGGTGATGATGTGTCTTTTGACATCAGCCAATCAGATGTGGGCACACTGAATAAGTTTGAAATCGGTGATGTCAGATGCATACGTACAGGTCATGGACTAGACAATAAGTGCAAAGTGAATGTCACAGTAAAATCTTCCCTAAATTATGAAGACAAAGCATGGTACAGGCTAAGTGTTCAAGCCAATGATTCTTATACACGAGCATTTAAAGTGTTCAACATCGAAGTTAAAAATGAGAACGAGGCTCCAACTGCTATCAGTTTGACAGGTTCTCATTTTGTGATGGAAAATGCAGTGGCAGGAGCTGTTGTTGGACAATTTTTGGTATGTATGAATCCATTCCAATAAGAGTTAACTGTGACTAGGGACACTTCAGCAACATTTAGCGCAGGCACGCTCCTACATGTGACTGTATCCTGTCCAAATTCAGTGTGATGTGAATGATCTGGTTTACGTCATATGCTGAATGACGTAATCAACAAACTTCTTAGTATTGTAGCCATAGATTCCTATAGGGGTGCCTCACGTACAAACAATGTAGTGCATCCAGTTTAAACTGTAGATACTCAAGCCCTATATCAAATAGACCATTTTACAGTTGTCTGCTCAGTGACCTGGCCTTTGAATGGCAGCGAGGCTGAAGATGACCTTGTCTTGATACAGACCTCACTGCTTTTGTTGTGTAAATCAAGTTGTTCTAATGCTAACTAGGTGCATTTACATGACAAAACCAGAGAGGTCTGTATCAAAGCAAGGTCACTCCAGCCTCACTACCATTCAGAGGCCAGGTCACCAAGCAGACCACTGTACATGTAGAATGGGCTATTAAAACTTATAGAGCTGGCCATCAAACTTTGAAATAAAAGAATTTTGAAATAAAATTAATATATTGTCAAATTTTTACAACCTCTAAGTGTGAGCTTCCAAATCATCAAATCCTCTTAAAGTGCTGGATCAGTAAACTGATCATGAGAACTTCACAGTGCTTGCATTTGCTTTAATGTCTCAAAAAAAAAAAAAGGCTTCATGTGTGAGAGTCAAAACCACTCACTTTTCATAAAAGTTAATAAGTATAAATTTTTAATTTATTAATCAAAGTATTTTAACTGTTAACAGGTCACTGATCCAGATAATGCCAAGTCCCCATCACATCAAAGACACACATGCTTGTTTGATGTCAGTCAACCTAGTGATGAAAATTACTTTATCATCAGCACAGGACTGGTGTTGAAAGTGAAAGGAGCTCAACAGATTGATTATGAGCAGATGAAAAGTCTGGCTTTCACTGTGATTTGTACCGACAGTGGCAACCCACCCCACTCACTGTCAGCTGGCTTTGTTATATCTGTGAAAGGTACATAGTGACCTTATCACTGTTATTATGTGCTATTTACTGTAGGTAATTAATGTTAGACCTGTTTTATATTAAAAACTATTTTGAATCTGATCTTCAGCTATAAAATTGATGGTAATATATAGATTTAGCCAAGCCTAAAAGTGGAGCTCCCATAAAATAATATATCAGGGACTTACCAAGAGAAGATTGTGCAATGAATATCTTGGAAGAAAGGTCAATGTGCCAGGGGTTATTTGCACCAAAATTCTGCCTTTGTACATACCCCCTCCTTCTCCCCCAGAGTAATAACCTTGCTTGAGCCTACGATCCAATCAAAAACCAGTACCTGGACAATGGTCAACTTGAAAAAAAACACTCAACCTTGATGAGTTCTAAGCCAGAGCATGCAACATGGTCATGTTATACTTGTCAGTGGACACCTTGTTTTAGCAGAACTCTGTCAATTGACCATGGTGCTCTGCTTAGCAGTCCTCTGGAGAGCTCTTCTATAAAAACTTTTTAATTAATTTAATTTTCATCAACCTTACCTATAATCTATTTAATATCTTTCTTCAGATGTCAATGAGCCTCCTGTTAACCTGACACTGTCTAGCACAACTGTTGACGAGAACACTCTCCTTAGTAATCCTGTGGGTAGCCTTTCGTCAGATGACCCAGACCATCCTGGAGGTGTTCATACTTATAGTATTGTGGGTCCAGCTGGTGTGCCATTCAGAATTGGTGGAACTAACAACAGAACACTGTTAGTGAATGGTCCCTTGGATCATGAGACAAGTCCAACAAGCTTAGTCATCATCAGAGCTACTGATGATGGAGGCCTTTTTATAGAAAAGACCTTCAAGATAACCATCAATGGTGAGTTTTATATGCTGTGGTCTTTGATCATTATACAACAAAGTGTGCCAGAAAATGAGTAGCACTATCTACATATGCAGATCCTCAAAGATCATTAATTTTGTCCTGTAATATTGCATAAATTTATCTGCCTTGTTCTAATTTTTCGTTGCTTATTTCTAATTTCTAACATTAGGCAGCTCAAAGAAATTAGCAGCAATGCTGCTCTCTCAATTTGAGGGTAAATGAAGTTGTTGTTGATGATGATGATGATGATCCCGGTCAAGAATCTTTAACACTTTAAGGATCATTAAATTGCTGCTGGGATCTTCAAAGATCTTCCCAAAGATCCTTAAGGGTCTTCAAATATTTATCTCAAAATTTTTGCCAAGACCTGTGCAAGATCTTTCATTAAATAAACATGTTTGTGAGATCTTTCAAAGATTTTATAAGGGTCAAGCATATTTTAAATCACTAATAATTTACATTATCAACAGATGTGAATGATCCACCCAGCAACCTCACTCTTCCCACACCATCACTGAGAGAGAACAGTGCCGAAAGAGTGTTGATTAGTTCCATAATACTCACAGATCAGGACGGAGACCTTCCCTCCTGCAGGCTCTTGGACAGTTCTGGTGGTCGTGTCAAAGTTGTGGGTACAAATCTGGTTGCAGGACTGACTAAAACAGACTATGAATCCAATGACATGCCTTCAACAAAGGAGTTTAGTATAACATTAAATTGTTCTGATGGACACGGGATGTTTATTGCAAAGTCATTTCTCATCAAAGTTGTTGGTAAGTGAAAGTGGAATAGTCTGCAATGTAGACTAGTTTAAAAGAATGGCTGTTATTTATTTTCTTGGTAGTTCAAATTAAAGACACTGCTAGAAGTCTGAATTTTACCTGCTAGTTGGGGATAGAGAGAGGTGCTCATGCATTAAATAATTTATGATGATAATTTCAATGTGTGACAATTGGCTGATCATTCAGTGATGTTAAAAAATATTAATCAAAACAAGTGACTGGCTTTTTTTTTTTTAGAATTTTGTAGTGTTTGACCACAAACTTTGAAAGTCTTTGTTTTCACATTTAGCAAGTGCACTAGTTGTAATGTTATAGCTGGTATTATAATTGTCCATAAAGGCATTGATTTGTTCTAGATGTCAATGAGGCCCCATCAGAAATCAAACTGAGTGCCACCTCTGTCCGTGAAAATGAACCTGACGCAGTGGTTGGTAAAGTGACAGTTTCTGACCCAGACAAAGGCCAGCATCATCGGTGCACAGTGCATGATCGTACTGTTGATGTGGGATCCAGCACTGGGACACCAAGTCAGTTTTTCACTGTGGATAGTGCATTGAACCTCAAGACATCACACGGTTTGAATTTTGAAGCTCAACACAGCTTGGATATCATGATCAACTGTAGTGATAATGTGACAGACAGTTTCTTCAAGACAGAGTTGTTTACTATCACAGTCAAAGGTAATATTCTTATTCATTTGTTCAATATATTGCTTAATGAGAGTCAAGGTTTTTATGACCAATATTTAATTTCTTTATTTTTCCTTGATATTCGTAGATGTTAATGAAGTGCCATCCGATCTGTGCAATGCACCCATCTTGGTGGGTCTGAAGACTTCAGTTGGTGCTGTGATTGCAGTCTTGCGTGGCAGTGATCCTGATAATGAAAACGCAATTCATGACGATCCTTCAAACCACAGCGTGGTTATCAAGAATAAACAACAATTGACATATTCCTTGACTGTGCAGAACTCCTGGCCTTTTAGAATTGACAGAAACAGTCTTTTCAAGAGTGAGGTGAGTGACATAAATTATGCCAATTCATTGTAATGTATTAATACAATCGTTAGTATTCTCAGTGCATTTAAAGTTGACTCAAATGCGACAACTATGACTCCTACAAGTTGTAACACTGAGTGCTGTAACTAAGTCCTATTTGTGCACTTAGTACAAGTGGTGATTAGTGTTACCTATCAGTGAAATAAAATAAAGTGTTACTTCATGGAACTGCGTGCCTTCATATACACTTAAAAAATAGCCCAAAGAAAATACATGCACTGATTGGTTAAAAATTGTGTTTCTACTAACTTGATAGAAACACTGAAATAACATGAGCTGTTGAAGTGATGATGGCATGGGCAAAGAGCATTTACACTTTCATGATCAAACTAAACAAGTTGTTTTCATTTTTTTCCCTCGAGGTATTTTCTAATAGAATTCCAAAACTCGTTCTCTACATTTCTCTCGAGTTATAAAAACAACTCGAGAAAATTTTAGGAGAACTCTAAAAGGCTGTGGAAACACTCACTGCCAGCTCGTGTTGCTACAGCATTTCTTGTTCTCCCAAACGTCCATTCGTGTTTCTATAACATGACAGAAACCCAGAACATGTTTTCTATTTCACAAAAAACCTAGTTTTAGAGGGGCTGGATTAGTAAACCGTGAGTCATTGTCTTTGTACTGCAGTGTTTCTCTCCATGCTGACAGAGAGCATCTTTTAAACATTTCAGCAAATATCTATATCCCGAAACTTCACAGTAAGTGTGGAAGTCAAGGATGATGGCATCATTGTAGAAAGTTTCTCTTCCAAGGGATACCAGTACACCAAGAGCAAGTCCTTGTCAGCAGTCTTTAATTGCACTGTGATTGTTTCAGGTATGATGCACATTTCTCTGCTTAAAATTTATTTATTAATTAATTATGCAATTAATTAATTAATTGATTAATTTATCCTGTGGTAAATTAATAATTAAACCTATGTGTATTATGTTATTTTTATTGCAGTCTTAATTACATCTGTGGAAGGTGCAGTGGCCTCATGGTTAGTGTGCTTGTCCCCAGATCAAGTGGTCCGGGTTCGAGTCCTGGCCAGGGTCATTGTGTTGTGTCCTTGGGCAAGACACTTTACTCTCACAGTGCCTCTCTCCACCCAGGTGTAGTTTACCTTTGTTACATCTACTGACAGAATGGTAATGATGGGATATCTGAAGAATTATTTGCACTTCACAAATGACAGTGTCTGTAGTAAGACATTTGTGAACATGTACAATTTAAATAAATGGATACTCTACACTGCCATATATGGGCTATATAGGAATGTGCCGCTGTGAAGGGTATGGTTTTCAAGCAGTTTACTCTAGGATAGGGTATATAAATCAGAGCGTTTGGGTCTAGAATAGGGTATCATTTTTCACAAACTGACCAGTTGGAAACCCACGCAAAAGTATAAAAAAAATCAAATCGGTAAGTTTAAATTTACGCAAATCAGCCTCAATAGTGTCGATAGATGGGGAAAATTTGGGGAGTTAACTCTAGTATAGGGTAGCAAGATTCAGCTGAGCTAGCTCTGGTATAGGCTAAGGGTTCCAGGGTCCCAGCAGCACATCCCCACCCAGAAATTCCCAAAGTACCCCCCAGGACATGGATACTCTACATTTTGTGCAGTTCTATGGTCTGCATAATCTTAGACAAACCAACACTGTTTGGGGGGATGGGGGGGGGGGGGGGGGGAGGATTGTTTCCGGTGTGTTCCAAATAGAATTTTAAAGTGAAGACTCAGGATTCCAGATTAGTTTTCAAGGTTGGGTGTCAACAACGAATTTGAATGGGTCAATTCCCACTGCTCCAACCATACCATGACAAACTTTCTAGTAGCTGACCTTGTGGGGTTTGACCTGAAACCCCTCACTTCTCTGGAACCCTGACGACTGTCTCAACACTTTTGTTGCTCATTGAAATTTATAAACGTTGTTCTTATTATAATCATTCTTTCATCACAGAACACTACCAGACAGCTGAAATCCTTCTTGAACCCAGTCAAGTGTCTGTTACAGCAGCTGATGGTGCAGTGATTGGGATCTTGTCAACAGTCAGCCAAACTCCTGGTGAAACGTTTTTGTACGATCTCGTAGATGAAGCTCATTTGCCTTTTAGAGTATCTGGAAACAAACTTATTGTTGCTAAGAAGGATGGTTTGGATTTCCAAGTGTCAAGTTCTGAAGAAGCTTTGCTCCCAATATCCATTATAAGTAAAGGCAGCGTGTCTGGTATTGTCAGGGAGTCCTTCTATGTGAGAGTTATAGGTGAGTACCAGGAGTAAAAAGGATGTCTCTAGCATGCTCTCTTCGGACTGTTGACACTCAATGAGCCTTGCAAGTTTGATCAAGGCAGAGAGGCCTGATAAAAAGGAAGGCCCCAAATGTCCTTCACTCACGGCTTTGGTGGTTGGACGTGGGGTCAGTCTCTCCACCCTGTAAAACCCAAAAGACTTAAAAACTCCTGGGAGCCTTACACGTTGATAGGTGTAAAGACGTTTAAGTATACAGTGAGTCTTTTGTTCTCAATTCATCACCTACTTAAAGGCAAATTTGACTGCGAAACTGAAATAAGAACTGAAACTGAAATCCTGGTGACGTACATGTAACTCTGTAGATTATCATGAAGTGTCTCTTATGTACAGGGTGTTAGTAGCTTATGAATTGTTGAGACTAGGTCGCATCTCGGCCTCCTAGTTATGCAGGTGTTGTAGAAAGAACTGGAAATCATCATTGAGAAGTGTCGGATAGGTAATGCATGCAGAAGTATAGTACTGCACGGCCATTCACTCGCATTGCCTGGCTACCAAGGTACTTTGCAATAAATGAAATGGCGTGCATGCAGAAAGCGTTGAATTCTTAATCACTCGAATAGCATGCCCATTATCATCATCTGTCATAAATGTGCCACTTGACCAATAGTAAGGTATTGCATATATAGGGCGTGAACAACGGTCCTGTTTGTTCCTGGTTATTGCTGTCACCTCACTCCAACTCTTCCAGCCAAAATGACTCCTCTACTTGTGTACCATTCTCCACCACATGCCTTACAGGTCTCTCTGTTCATTGATACCCAGCCTATGATGCTATTTGAGAATTGTTCTTTTACTTTCTTTTCAGATGAAAGGGTTCATCCAGTCAACATGTGTTTGATCCCCCACACTGTGAATGAAAATCAACCATCGGGCATTATTGCGGGTCAGCTGGTCATCGACGACTCATCATCACCATTATCATCTTGCGGTAAACAGCACTGCTGCCCTCCCCCTCAAAGTCTAGGCAGGCAATTTGATTATCAGTGCCATGTTGACACTCCAGAGAATAACGAGGCCATTCCACAGCTTCAAAAAAATGTTAGTTCATTGTTTAGACTGGATGATGGCTTTCTGCTTCGTACCAAGGTTCCACTACTCTACAGTAATTTCAAGGACTCTAATGGCAGCGTGGAAGTACACTTCAGCTGTTTCCATACCAGGCATCCACTGCAATTCATTGGACAATCTCTCCAAGTTTCTGTTGCAGGTGCAGTGATTATGCGCTTGTTTAACTAAGAGCGGTTTTCACTCGAGTGTCAAAAGAAACTCTCATTTGCTTTGGTTTCGCATTACTACACTTGCGATTGGCTAGGAAATCGTGTGCCTCTTTCTCAACGAATCAGCAACTCGGTCGTACACGTTTTCCCGCGCTTGGCGCTGTCTACATTGATTTGCTTCAAGTTTTGATTGGTTCAATAGGTTGCCTGTTTCGAAAACCGCTCTATTTGTAGCTTTCATAAGTGATCACCTAAGGGTTTGGAAAAGTGGTTTAACTGGTGCTAATCTCTTAATAGCGATGAGATTTTGTCAGCAACTACCGACAGAAAAGGTAGAAGTTGGTTGTCTGCGAGAGCTTCCAACACACCAAAGAGACTACAAACACACTGTCTTGATCCAACATTATACGATACCATTGCCTCATAATAGACTTGCAACAATCTGTCTGACAGATTAAAATACAACTTTGAGTGGTACTTATGTTTAATACAATACCGAATTACTGAAATTTATCTCCAAAGATGGTCGCTTACATTAGGTTTAAAACAAAGGAAAAACGTAGTGTATAAATTCCGAGGGTGTTATTTGTAGTCGACTGAGAATAAAACTGGGGTTTTCATGCGCGCGTGTTCACACGGAGAAATCATGGGTTGTGCGTATATGCTGATGCTTAGAATCGTAAAGCGCGTACCCGGCCCTTACTCGTCTCATCTTTGACTGGAAGTATACATGATTTCTGTTTCAAAGACGCTTAATCGTTATTTTTTTCCGATTAATATGGATTGTCTTTCTTCCCCCGTATTCAGATTGTGACAACAATAATGTGTGTCCAGACATTGATGAGTGTTCGTCATGTCAGAATGGTGGCACCTGTCAAGATGTGATTGAAGGCTACAGCTGCCTGTGTCTGTCTGGATATACTGGTGTCCACTGTGAGACAAACGTTAATGAATGTCAAGGCATTGACTGTAAGGTAAGTCACATGTGCTTGAATTGGCTGTTGTGTTTTCTGTCATCATATGCTCATAATTACACCGTTGTGGCCTAAAGACATTGGATTCTAGTTCAACACGTGGTTGTGTTCTAAGGGAAGGCTCCCCCCGGAGTATAGATAGGCACCAGTATTTTGATGGGCTAAGTTGACAGAATGTTTGGGGCGGGGGGGGGGGGTAGGGGGTAGGTAACCCTGCGATGCTCCAGCATTCTATCCAGGAGAGACTAGTGTTATTCTTAGTCACTTCATTCTACGGAGCCAGAAGATAAACACTGGCACTGATGATACATTTGGCATTTCCAACTGTTCCAAGCCTGTGATTGAAAAGGACTTCACCATATGCCTGTTAAGTAAAATGATTAATATATTTTCGGTTTTTCCCTTTCACGGTTACCTTTGTGCTCTTGTCAGCCGAGTTAGTATAAAGTTGTATAAAGTTGTATAAAGTTGTATAAAGTTAAAAACGTGACAACTTTTATATTTAATATTCGATTTTATTGCTGTTGTTGTTTTTCTCACCAAACTAGAACGGAGGTGTTTGTGCGGATGGAATTGCATCCTTCACTTGCCAGTGTGCTGGTGGATTTTCAGGGGAATTTTGTGAACGGCAACCGTCTCTTTGTGCAAATTGTGCTGCAGGAACGTTGTGTGTAACCGTTACGCAAGCAGCCATCAGGTAAAACGTATGCCTTTAACGCTGTGGAATGCTGAAAGCTCTATTTGTTTGGTCACGCACTCATCCATGCACCCACTCGCTCTCACCCAGTGCTGTCTCGCAACTTGAGATTTGATACTGTTAGTGTACGACCTAAATGCTTCTTTTAACAAGGCCTTCTAATTCCCAGTAGGCCATTTCTGGATTGCCTTTAGTCTCCTTCTCAAAGCGAGTCTTGGTGCCCATCCTTTCATATGAAAATGAGATTTCATTCACATGCAAATTAAACTCATTTTGATATGAATGGTTGCGCACCAGGCCTCGCTTTGATAGAGAGGCTTACGGCACTCGGAAATGGGTTATATGAAATCTGATACATGTTTTGAAACGCAACAATTGACTGTCACACAACTTGAACATTTTAAAGAACTTTCGCGCACCTTGAAATTCTGCTCTGAACATGTTTTAATTGTATGGGAATGGTAAGTGTGGAGAAGAAGTATTTCAAAGTGGGAGTTAAGAAGAGTGCAGAGTACATTACGTTTTCGGTTTGATAACATCCGATAATTTTACATGTACTCACTCAAACTTTTTTTCTGCTATGGCTTCGATTATGTTAGCATCTTGTTATCTGACATGCAAGAAAAATTGCCATGTGAGTAATCCCATTTGAAACCTTTACAGAACTGAGTTTTTGCAAATGTTGATCAATTTTGTTTTTTCTGTCCGGCAGGTGTTTAGATAAGCAATACCACATCCCAATTCTCGTGAGCGAGACTGGGATATCATCGAAGAGAACCACCGAGCTGGAGGAAGAGATAGCAGCCATTTTGGATGCAAAAAGAAGTGAAGGCAACCAAGGTAAACAGTCAGTAAGTCAGTCAGTCAGTCAGTCAGTCAGACAGACAGACAGTCAGTCAGTCAGTCAATCATTCATTTTTTTAATCCATCTTTTAATCCATGACGCACTCTGCTCCGAAAAAATTCAAAATTCTCGACACAGGAGTCGAACGCCCCCTCACTTTCTGTTCACAAATCGAGCGGGGAAATTTAGGGGTTCGACCTGGGTCATTGATTGTCAAGAACCATCGTTAATATCTATTCTCAAGATCTCGTGTAATGTTATTCTAAGGTTGCTACAGGTTTTGGTTATCTCCAAGAGAAAGCCAAACAAAGTAGACTTGCTTACTTTTCATGGTCAGTGAAAACTGCTTGGTAGTCAGTGAAAAGTCTGTCAGTCCCGATTAATGACGTTTATTGAGTCTACAAATGGCAATTAACCTTAATTGTTTTTTTATATTATTATTATTTGTAGCGAGCGCCAGAAAACGAAGAGCGCAAGTAAATTTCTTCTACGTTGAAATTCTTAAAATCAATCAACTGAGTACCCAGAAACAGAGTTTACTGATCCTCACAGCCCTGGATGCTACCAACAAGTACTCCCCTCTTCTCGCTTCTGAAGCATGCGCATTGCTCGTCAACACCGAGCGCAAGTGCGTGGAGAGTTGTCAAATACTTATAGAGGCTGACCTGCCTTGTGGCCAAGGGGGATCAAATAAGAACGTTGATGTTCCCAAAGAAGAAGCAACACAAAGCCTGTCCACTGGAGGAGTGGCGGGCATTTCTGTTGTGGTCGTTGTTCTCATTGTTGCCATTCTAGCTGGTGCTGCCTTCTACTACAGAAGGAAATACAAAATGGCAAAGGTAACTGGATTGAACTGAATTTTCCATTTTGCGTTGAGACGTTTTCCATCATCAGTTTTTGTAGTTGCTTTGCTGTGGCTTGTTTCTGTCACATTTTTCTCAGAGAATATGTCATTCAATTCAGTCTATATATTGCAAGGGATGAAGCCCACTTCTTAATGGTCCTAATCCGGGATTGTTATATTTCAGCATAGTAGAACGCTTAAACAATCAAATAAAAACCGTGTCTCACTTAAAATCTCAGCCCACAGTAATGCTTTTTGGTTTGGAAAAGACATACATACGTTTTGACGCTCTTTTATAATTGTGCAAAAGTGGATAGTTTTCATAAGCGTAGCGCTATTGTTTCGGTGTGGTGGAATAAAGACGAAGTCTTTCAACCAGCGTAATCCCAATCGTGAATGTGTCTGAAATTAATTAGTTGTAATTCGTTCCGAGTTTAAACGAAAATATAGTGAGTGAGTAAGTAAGTGAGTGAGTGAGTGAGTGAGTGAGTGAGTGAGTGAGTGAGTGAGTGAGTGAGTGAGTGAGTGAGTGAGTGAGTGAGTGAGTGAGTGAGTGAGTGAGTGAGTGAGTGAGTGAGTGAGTGAGTGAGTGAGTGAGTGAGTGAGTGAGTGAGTGAGTGAGTGAGTGAGTGAGTGAGTGAGTGAGTGAGTGAGTGAGTGAGTGAGTGAGTGAGTGAGTGAGTGAGTGAGTGAGTGAGTGAGTGAGTGAGTGAGTGAGTGAGTGAGTGAGTGAGTGAGTGAGTGAGTGAGTGAGTGAGTGAGTGAGTGAGTGAGTGAGTGAGTGAGTGAGTGAGTGAGTGAGTGAGTGAGTGAGTGAGTGAGTGAGTGAGTGAGTGAGTGAGTGAGTGAGTGAGTGAGTGAGTGAGTGAATGAGCGAACGAGTGAGTAAGTAAGTTACTAACTTTATTTAACCAGGGTAGCACATTCAGCAACGTGGCTGGTATCCATAGGGGCCCTGGGGAATAAAGATATGTACAATCTACAAGATCTAAAAAATTAAGTACAATTTAGAAATTTAAAATTAGAGTAGAAATAATAAAAACTTTAAAAAACACTGAAAAGGCTGAAATGTACAAATATGATGAAATGTTTATAGATTTCCAAAGGATAAAAATTACAAATAAAATGCTCAATTATCAAACTTTTAAAATTACTCAAGAAGGGGGCACTCTTAATACAAGCGGGTAACGCTTTTGGCTTCAACAAAACCGACTTTTGATGACTTATTATATGTAGTGTAGTTGTGTAGTGTGACAAGCGGAGACCTAAGACTAGATTATCATTTTTTTCCAGCAGAATCAAGAAGAAGTTCGTTACCAGTCCCGCACGGAAGAGATCGATTTCTCAAACTCAATCTACGGCGACAACAGAAATGCGGCGACGTCAAAACCGTCGAACAGGGAATGGGCCGAGAAACTGAAGAAGGATTCCGACGGACTTGTGCAACACAACTTGGATCCAACTTTGGCCATTAAACGAAATGATATCAAGGTGAGATGTATGTTAGATGAAGCTTTAGGAAGAGAATTTGACGAGAAAAACCTTGTCAGCCCTCAGCCATTTAGTCAATCATTCAGTCTTCAAGTTTAAATTGGGAGAGCTTCTCTTTAGCAGCCGTTACACGTATGTGGGTGGTCACTCAAAGCATCTTTCAGGGGAGAAGCGTTGTGTGACAAACCAAATTGCAAATGGCAGAAGCGATTGACCTAGGGCTTTGCGTTCCTTTGGGATAATCCAAATTAGGATTTAGGATCCGAGATCATTCGGATAATGGCGAATCAAAAAGAACCCCGCTAGGTTAAGTCAGGGAATGGGCGACTCATGAGTTCCTTGGGGATGGTGCGTGACGAGCCGATGAATCCTGGTCCTGAGTGGGTTTATCGTTTCCTTTGATACACCATGATCTGAGTGTTACTGGGTCATAAATCCGGATTTGGGTCATCCCAAAGGAACGCATCCTAGTTTGTTCAGTTCTTAGTAAATTGTTTGAACTCAGGAGTATCAGTAGTTCGTATAGTGTGATCGTCCGGGTGAGGGTAGTTCTGAAAAGAACTGTTGTTGGTGACTGACATTTCGACAACTGAACCTGAGCGGAAGTCATCTTCAGAGTCAAGTGAATGGTGTTTGTCAATCTATAGTGTTGTCAACAGGCATTGGTCGGTTTCGATACGGATAGAAACCGACCATTGACTGCTGACAAACTTCGCACGAGCCGTCTGTGAAGCAATACAATCACAGCCAAACTGACCAATCAGTTTCAATAATAACTTCTATAGTAGTAACTTCTAGAGCGCTATTTACATTTACTCAACCAACCAGACTTACAACACCGTCGACTGACAAACACTATTCATTTGACTCTGAAGATGACTTCCGCTCAGTTTATCGAAACGTCGGTCACCGTCAACAGTTCTTTTTAGAACTACTCTCACCCGGACGATCACACTATACGAACTCAGTTCTGTTTTCCCGTCGTCATCGCGGTCATCGAAAAATTGTTTTAGTAAATTCATAGTTTGTAGCTGTTTGCTTTGTTTTGCCTTAGATGTCAGAGAACCCTCTTTATTGTCGTCCTTCCACCAATAATTCCGGCGGGAGTGAAGAGTTCTCCAAGGCGGTGAGAATGCCTGAAGAGGATGACATTGCGTCGGCTAAAGCACAGAACAAAGAAGAGAATCCTTACTCGGAACCTAAGGATGATACCCATGGGGGAGCACTGAATCCCTCTTATGAAACCTCCCCTCCGATGCGGGTATCCCTCGGTTATAAATCGGCTAAGCCCCAGGGAGGGGAAATCGCCGAAGCTGAAAAGAATCTAAATGCGTACTTGAAAGGTGCGAACGTCAAAGTTCGTGCTTCCAACGCGGCTCAACCAAGGAAGTTCAGGCGACAGAGAAGTGGCGAGAAAGCATCAAATAATGATGAAATGCGTTCACTAAATAACAGCGAGGTTCCACCGTCATTTGATAATCCATTTTACAACCATAATCCTACGAGTGACCAAGCAACCCCCAACGAAGATCCGACATACTCGACCATCCCTGCCTTGCAAGTTGGCCGGCCATGCTTACCGCCGAGGACTCTCGGAAGATCGTACGAAGCACCACCGGAGCCTATCGAGCTTCAGGACGAGGACGACACGTACGAAAAGGTTAACTTCGGAGACACAGAAGCGTGAGCTGTATTTTAAGCAAGTAGTTTTCTGTCCCTTTTCTTCTACCCTGTTACACAGTACAATTTTTGATACAGAAAAATGAGGTGCAGAGGTGTGAAGCGGCGGGTAATGATGCACAACTCAAGAAATGGAGTTGAACGTGACGTTAACTAATATAATTGTCTGGAATTTTTCGTGGTTGGGATAAAATCTTTGCCAGTTACGGCGTAGTCCCAAAACTCGAAACTGGCATGTAGAGAGCAGTTTTACAATTCATGAAATAGATGATTTACAAAACCAGGACAACGGCAACGAGAACGTCACTAAACACGTGATCTGCACGTGCGTTATACAAGTCGCTACATTTGAGCATTCTTTGCAACTGAGTTGAAATGATTAAAAGGTGAATTTTCCATATTTCTACTTGAACAGGCCATAGTTAGTAGAGGGGACTGGTTATGAAGCCCGGTAAACCTCAAAGGAGCAAACAAAGATGCCAATATTTATGTTGGAAGGTCCACGACCGTGCACAATCTTTTGTTTTGCGCTCATACACTATGCATGAATTACGTAACCAACACGTTTCTATTGGTTAGTTCCTCAATACGGAGTAAACAACTATTGTGTTTTGTGCACGGTCAAGGCCAAAAAAGCGAACAAAAACATACAACAAAGAACTTTGAAGGGTTTCATAACCATTCCCCTCTATTAACTATGGACAGGCCGGAACGTTGTCTTTGCAAATTCCTGTGTAAGATAGTGTAGCGGCGCGAGAAATGATCGTCATTCTGAACGTCTTCACTGTGATTTCAAACGCTGTTCTATGCAGCTCTCGTTGAAACCTGACTCGCAGTGCAACATGCATGGTTTTCACGAAAAATTGTACTGCGTAAGAGGGTCTCAAGGAAACGTCTTTCAACGCAATCAAGTGTGTGTGCAGCGTTTTTGTTAGTGCATTTTATATTACTTTTTTTATTTTCTACTTATTTTTTATTTATTTTAGTGTACTTTTTTTCGTTAGCACATGTAATTACAAATTTAGCTAAGCGAGGTTTTCAATGTACTTAAAGCTTCGAGATTTTAGTAGTTAGAAACACTGTGTGTTTTTGTACTAGTCTCCCATACCAGGTTATGGATTTCGTGTATTTCTTAACAGAACTCTATATGACATTTTTACTTGTATACGACACGCACTCTTTTTTTATAACATCGTTTGTATTGAGGCTGAGGGTGGAAGTTTCTATTTTTCAACGATTTGGTCCTGAAAATGTTCTTTAGAGATTTGTATTTTTGAAGTTTTTTAAAAAGTTGAATTGCAATAACTCTTGGTTAAGTCGCTGTCACGTGACGACAATGTTGATTCTCTGGTACAACTGAATTAAGCTGATTCGTTCTGTATGTATATTTGTCATTTTCACACTACATTTATGGGAAAAATTCAAGATTTTTCCCAAATGTTCATAAAAAACTTAAAATTTTAAAGAGAGTGCACGATAAGTTGAAAACTAGTCAGACCGTGGTTGGTATACTTTTTTAAAAAGTTTTTTATCGTCATTTTTGTATGGTTTACATACGCTTCGACATAGTGTTGTTGTGTTAACATTAAAAAACCACTGGCATCATAGACCAGCAATAAAATCATGGCATTGCGATATTATGACGTAAATTTTTTTAATTTTTCGAGCTTCAAGTTCTCTAAGGGAAGCTAACGACATTTCGTGAGTTTTAAATGGATTCGACATCATTTTTGCGGCATGAAATTTCCTTAAAAGTACTTTTGGAAAAGAGCACAACATTTTTATAGTGGATCTGTAAACATACTGCATTCCTTTGCAGCAGACACAAGTACCCATTGGGTACCTATTTGTATAGTGGTCGACATGTTTCAACAGTCGACTGTCATCGTCAGGTACGACAAACATCACACAGTGAAGTATGAATTGACTTCGTAGAAAATTATCACTCTCCATCTGCTATTTTAATAGACGTTATGGAAACATTGTAGAAAATAATTTTAGAAATATCTGGTATCGTTGCTGATGTATATCTAGCTGTTGTAATAATAGTAAGCCCTAATAGTTGTAGTTTATAAATTCCTGTCGTTCCTGTAAATGTTAAGATAGATACTTTTTAACCGTGTAAATATTGTAGAGTATTAGTTTTATTGAGTGTAAATACATGTATAGTCTGGTTAGTGAACGTAAAGGTATGTATTATGGGTACTTTTGGTACGAGAGGGTTATCCGAAATAACAAGGCCTCTTTCGAGCCTAACGAGTAAGAATGAATAGAGTATTTATTTTAAGATAGTTTTAAAGCAAACACTGACGCTGTGAAAGGTATTAAGAACCATCGTATCGTTGCTGCAGAGTCACACTTTGTAAAATGTTACCGTATTTGCATTCGCAAAACTCTGTCGAATAATAACGTAGAGTGTCACACTACTAGATTAGATTTGTTGAAACGAAAAAACACTGTAAAATACAATGATAAGTAAGCCGTGATTTAGATTTTCTTACTTCTTGACCACACCTGTGATAGTTTGAATACCGTCAATGATATTTTGTAGCCAAAAAAAAAAAAAAAAAAAAAAAAAACACATCGCGTTCATTTGCGTAACATGGTGGCGTGAGTTTACATTTTGTAGGAGCTTTGTATTATGTCACGAAGAGCTTCACCCAGTAAAAATTTGTAAAATTTTGGAGAATATTTGGAATTTAATTTAATGAAGCGAGAAAAGTCGGCATTAGTATAAATTTACTAGCGGTCTATCACGAATACCGCTTTCTGAATGGCCACGCTATACTCACTATCTATTCTGTTGTAGATAGTGAGTAGCGTAGCAATGTGCGCCAGGTAATAAACTGGGCACTTCTTTGCGTTTTCGAAGTGTGTTTGAAGAGGATTTAGAGAAGGTTCTGCACGACTAGCAGATTTACACTGAAAGCAATTAGATTATTCGCTCTCGATTTCCACGCGAGATAGAAATCTCGAGCTCATAATCTAATTGTTAATTAGAAATTACGGAAAAGAGAGAAGGGACTATTTCCCTTGGTATTTGGTTTTTATCTCTTAGCGGTATTTACTATCCGTTCGTGGTAAGTTGAAAAATGTGACGAGGCTTACGGAAAAATGTCATGTGGAATTATATATTATTCTAGTAATGAAAGAAATTGTAAATCCAGAATTTCATAAAATTATCTAAATATTACGTCACGCACATGGCACAATAAATATTAAATCTTTAATATTTCAGTGTTGTTGTCGTTCACTCTTGTGCACAGTTCTGCTGTCTTTGATTTCTTCAAAATGAACTTTTACCAGTCCCCCTACGTTACTGTGTAAGGTCCTTTGACTGTTGGGGGAGGGAGACGCGGGGACCAACTTTCCCTTTTAACAGTGATGTCAAATAGTGCCCTCTCGTTCGGTGAACGGTCCTGTTTTTAGACCCCTTTCCGTGAAGAGAGATCTAGGGGTCGCCTTGTAACCACCCACATTGATCATCTAGAAAGTGACACTTGCATTTCCTGCCAATCATGGAGCAGCGTAGCGAATGGGAGAAAGTCATTACACGACTGCGAGTATGCACGACGAGTTATAATTGCCTAGTTCCTGTACGGCTTTCTCCAAGGCCTTCGCGGTCAATTCATTTCGGTGACGTATCCGAAACACTTCGCCCCGGACCAAGTAGTAGTGTGTTTTCATCGTTTTCTTTGTCTTTGTCTCTGACCACTTTTAGTTGTTGTAATTTTATTCCCGAATTTTATTTGAATTTTCCCTGTTAATTTTTGTATTTTAATTTTGTTTATTTAATCTTGTACAGTGAAACCCCGCTCTACGGACACCCGCTTAATACGGACACTCGCTTATAACGGACAGTTTTCTTTGTCCCGGCAACCAAAAAGCTCATGTATTTTCTCTTAAATTAGCCCGCTTAATACGGACACCCGGATAATGCGGACACTTAATCATGTCCCTTTGGTGTCCGTATTAAAGGGGTCCCACTGTACTAATGTCACTGGGGAATTTGCAAGAATCTAAATGTAAATGCCTTTTTAACTGCATCCTGCGTTTGATTACATCTTCAGTTATTTGGCACTCTTCTTGAATGTTTACAGCCAGATCTGTGCTCGAAATGAACAGTTCCTTGCTTATTCGGATCCGCAAAAACAGGTTTTCCGCTCAGAGGGTCAATCATAATAATAGTATACTGACATATCACCATCTCCCGGAAAGTTGATTGCTCGTTTTCATTTTTCCCCCTATTTGGTGCGCTTCAGTAAGATTACTTTTTACCACAATTGCTGCTAATCTCGCAATCTAATTGGCTAATTTGCCGTTGTCGATAAGAGTCCATACCACGCTGCTCGCGTCAATGTGTCGCGTAATGCCTTTTTCAGCTCGCGCTCTAAAAAAAAAAAAAAAAAAAAACATTTTCTTTGACGTTGATACTGTGGTAAAAAACGAGTACGCGTCACCATAGTGGTCAAAATGATGTCGACTCACGAGGCGCAGCCGAGTCCACTCGATAAGAGTGGATAAGAGTACAGACCACGCTAAACCACATTCGATTTGTTTTTAACCGCAATATCAAAGATTACGAAAGAAATCTTTGTCAAGATTTGATGACAATTGAAAACAACGACTCGGACTTGAAAGTGCACGCGCTGCACTATGTAAATGAGCTATTTGTACGCGTCAGACTTTCCTTTCAAACACTTTTGCAAACTCGCTCAACATGCAGAAACAATAAGAAAAAAATGTTTGGGAAAAGAGTAATGACGCGTACTCGTTGTCGATAGAGTACAGACCACGCTAAACCACATTCGATTTGTTAATTGGAAACTATTTTACAATGTAATGTCACGCAATCTTCTCTAACAGAATTGTTGTGAAATATGCAGCCACGCTTGATGGACTTTATCTTTGGAAAGGATAAATTTTGCACTTGAAATTATGCATTATTTATTGTATAGCAATCAGTTTATTTCAAGAAAGCAGTTAACCAGGAATGAATGACCTCTATTAATGATATTAAAACGCTATTGACAAAAAAATTCCTGTTTGTTCTAGTCGCTTCGGAGCTCTCATTTGCTGAACAATCCCAGCGAGCCATGCGCGCTCAGCTGCTCAATCGTAGCTGTCAAGAGCAGAAGACATATATGGCGTAAAATTTGCGAAATTCTTTCGATGTGGAGAACCTATTTCATGAGTTCATACTGCGTATGACTTCATATTTCGTCATTGGATTTTTTGTGTAGAAAGTGATTTGGTTGTCTTCAGAATGAAGCCGTATGTAGAAAACATAGAGACATCATGTCCTCCAGACAGCCATGGCGAAGGTGACGAGGAACTATTGTGGAGTGTTTCGGTGACTAATTTGCCAAATGATGTTTTTGACGACGAAAATACGAAGGTATGTAGAGAGTTTATTAGCAGTGCCTTGTCCAGTCGTTGCTAGAGCTCCCCTTTTCAAGCTGCTTAATGGTTTTAAGTTGGTGGCTTTTTGGTAAACAAAACCGGTCAAAATTTCTTCGATTGAGCTGCGTTTTCCCGGCTAAAGTAACTGTGGTATTTCGTGGAATATGCGTCTTTCGAAAACATGAACTGCGAATAACTTGGATTCCATTTCAAAGACTGGTCTTAAAGAAGTGTGAAATTTAATATATAAACACGTACATAATAGTCAAAATGAAGGTAAGCGGGTGGTGAGAGATGCTCATAGTTAAAGTTCATTTTAAGTTTTGAGTTAACGTAAGAATATAAATCAATTAAATAAGCTTATTAGGACATGCACATTTAAGTTTGGTTGTATAATAAGCCTAATTTAGTGAGACGGACTTTGTTAGAAAGTAGCTTTCTTTTCCTTAGAGTATAAATGCCAAACATTCCCTTTCAGTTACAAGTCCTTACAATGAGTACTCTCCCCATCCCCCTAATATTTTCTCGTTTTGCCTTCGATAAATTCTACTGACAGATGATTGAGTAGAATTTTAGGTCATTTTTTGCCATTTATGGTAGCAAGTATCACAGCAAATAGAGAGAGGATTTTTTTCAGCAGAACGTTTCACCATTTTACATACATGTAAGCGAATATTATCATTTATGGTTGGAGAGATAAGGAAAATTGGGCAAATTTGAGTAGAATGAACTAGAAGTCAGAAATGATTATTTATTAAAACCAAGTGATTAATTGGATGTGGAAATGTGTGTACAAACTAAATCAGTGCTATTACATATGAGATACAAATTTGCAATGTTGCATTCTAAAGAGTCGTAGAGAATTGTCTACATGCATGTGTGACTTTCAAAGGTAAATAAATTAAAGTGTTGTTTCACTGCATAGAATTATGAGCAGCATTGTAATCCATAGCACTGAGAGCAGTGTAGTCTTAGAAACACAATACCATGATACTGGTTTTTCTTTTCCTCTCGACCTTGCCATCAATCAATCCAATGCACACACTATTTCAGCAGATCATTCATTCCTGAGATCACTCATTCCTGGACACTTAAATAAACAGAAATGGCAAACTTGAAAAGGAACTGCTGACTTCAGTTTTTAAACTGAGACTGTACTTAATTGTGTTAGGACTAATGTACATGAGTTAAAATCCCATATCGCAAAAATACATTGTTCACAAAGTCTTGTTAGTTCTTGATGTCATTGTGGTTGATGTTTATCAATCTGATTGAATATCATAGAGCAGTTTTCACTTGAGTGCTGTAAAACCAAAACCAAATCAATAACTTACCAGTTAGACTACTCAGCCAAATTAGAGCGATTTTTATTTGAGTGTCAAAAAGTAATTGGTTTTGCACTTACTATGCTACAGGATTGGCCTAAAAACCTCACGCCAATTTTTCTTCCAATCAGAAGTAAAACCAAAACCAATGGTAATTTGTTCGCACACGTTTTCCCGCGCTTGCGTTAGCTACATGTAATTACTTCAAGTTTTTATTGGCTCACTGTAATGTTAATGGCCTTTGTGATTGGCTAGAGTGATTACTTTCGGTTTTTGTTTTAGGACACTCAATTGAAAACCGCTCTATCTCAAACCATAGTAACACCAAAACCAAAACAAAAGTAATAATATTTATTATTTAATTAATTTTGACTCCCAATTGAAAACCCTGGTATTATCATGATATTGTGACCTTTTTTCTCTTTCAGGAATTATTTGAAAAGTTATTTTCTCCTTATGGAAGTGATGAAAAAAGCTTCATCTACTTGAGGACTTTCCACAGAGCAAGGGTTACATTTAACAAGGAAGAGAATGCTAAAGAAGCTAAGAAAGATTTGCATGGGCAGCTATTCCTGGGTTATGAACTTGGTGTCTTTCTTGTACAGGTGATTTTTCACATGGTTTTTTTTAGACTATAGAAAAACAATCTTTGTTTTCAGCATTATTGCACAGGAGTGTAATTGTTAAGCTCTGGATCTAAAGACATTAGAGATGCCAGCCTAAATAAGTTGAAATCTGGGAGATCACAAATTTTACCTTCTTGACCCTAAAAAAAGTTAATAAGTAGAATTCTACTGATTCAAACACAAAAATGCGTTAATTACCCCAACAATTTCCCCAAGTGCCAATGTAAGTCGGGCCATGCGAAATTTTTGGGGTAGATTATGCAATAAGTATGCAATAAATTATGTAAATTACTTTGCTTTCCCTTAAGCAATTCACCTGCTACAGGTTGTATGCAACCCATGGCCTTTTAGGGACAACTTGCATAATTTTAGCACAGATTAAACCAAAACTCCTGGAAATCTCTCTCAGACAATAGTGCCTCATTAATCCCTGGTTGGTGACACTGCAATGTGCTCTAACTTACACAAGGCACTTTTATGATAGTGCTGAACTCTCATCCAGGAGTGCAAATTGCTTCTGGCAACTTTTTTTCCCCTCATTTAAAAAAAATGATATTTGTATACAATATTATCTTCTTACCCTTCTTGGAAAGATTCAAATAGTGAAGGCCAATATTATGCCAATTAAAACAGCATTAAAATCGATAACAAAGGACCTTACTTAAGGTGTTTTTAAATACATTGATGTATGGTTTCATTTAGAAAGGTAATGATGAAATCAAAGATCTACTAACAGTTATTTATGGTATTGAAAATGTGGAACACAAGATGCTTGACATTGACTTATTGGTAAAGTTGTATTGTTTTGCAGAGACGTTCCTCTCTTAACAACAACTCTAATCTCAAACCTCCACCTCTAACAAAGCAGTTCTTGATATCCCCTCCTGCTTCTCCTCCTGTTGGCTGGGAACAAACTACAGAGTCCCACCCTGTGATCAACTATGATCTGCTTGCTGCAGTAGCCAGCTTGGACACCTCACAGCCTTACCAGCTACACATCTCAGCTGAAGATGCACCTAGCATTGTGGTGCACCTGTGTGATGAAGGAGGGGAAGAAGTGGAAGATGGTGACAGTGACAGGTTTCATCCTTTGAAAGCATTGCCAAGGGAAGTGACACAAACAAGGAGACCAGATAAGAAGATGTAAAACTCTTGTAGAATGCTAAGTACTATTTATATTTAATATGTTCAATTTCCTCTTTTTCTCACAGTGTGAGAAGTTGGAATCTAACTTTGTAAAGAGCAGTGTTATTGAAATGGTGCTATCAGCCATGCTGTTTGGTTTGTCTTGAAGCATGTAAAATATTAAGTTTCCTAAACATTCCCGAGAGTTCTCCTTCAGAGGTGGTGTTTAAATATATGAATCAAAAACTGAAGTATTATATAATGTTTAGAGAGTTTCTGTCCCATGTCCATGTGACTTTGATCATGTGGACACAAGGTACATGTGTATGTGGGCCTTCACTGTATTCCTGTGTAAGAAGTTCTGTGTGAAACCCTTTCTTTGCATTCCTAATGTAAGATTCCTGTGAAGGGCAGTTTTGGAAACTCATGGTTTAATCAATTTTGTTAACGAAAGTCAGACATAAAACATTGAATTGACAGCAGTTTGTGCTATTGCTTTTGGCAACCATGTTGTACAGATTCAAGACACTCTGTTTATTCCTTCTTTTTATGTGGACACATGTAGACCTTGGAAACTCAATCATTTGTGACAGGCTGTTTTCAGCATTTTATTTTGTGTCCAAGTCCTCAGTTCACACAAGTCGCTCACGATTTAATTAATTTTCACAACAAATGACAGGTCAAAACATTGAAGTGATGGGTTTTAGTTACACAAACAAATCTAAAGATCACAATGAGCTGATTAAAAAGTAAAAACTAATGCGTATTTTCTGTGAATAAACAAACAGCTATAAATAACAAAAATGAATTGTTAATATTATGTATGACGTGATCAATATTTCACTGTATATATCAACATGGGTCAGATCAGGGCATCAGGGCACCAGGGCATCAGGGCATCAGGCAAGATCAAATTAAATCGTAATGATACTTCAGAGTCCGAAATTGCGCTTTCCTGGTCGCCAATGCGACTGAAAATTTTGCACTGGCGACCAGAATTTTACAACTGGTCGCCAGCGGGAATTAACTATTTCATGTTACGATAACTGCACAAACAAGAACTTTGATTTTCAGCCAAATCGATTAAAATAAAATTCAAAGCCGCCCGCCAATTGGTCACTTCCTTTTTACCTTGCCACTGCTTTTGAAGTATAAAACCGGTTTTCCTGTTATCATAAATCTACCACACATTTTACAGTTGCAATCAGTGTGGAGCTTCGCCGCCATGTTTTTTCAGCGGTTTCCCATAACATAACGTATTGCGGGAGCAAAGGAGGCCCCATGCGTTCTTTCACCATGAATATTTATTCAGGCGATGTGGTGTCCAAAGATGTTCTGAAATCTTTCCGTAATTTATTACAAAGTGGAGACGGAACATCCGCAAAGAAATTAGATGAAGATTTAGATATTCTGTAGGCGTTAAACGGTGGAAATGTAGATCTGTCAAAGTGGTCAAAAGATGATTTCAGCACTGGTTTGATTCCTGATCTGATTACATCGAATGCAAATATTTTGCCGGCAAGCCCGTGGTGACCAAAAATTTTGGTTTGTTTTTCGCTGCGAAGGAAAAATTTTATTGACACTTTTTGGCGACCACATTTTTCCATATGGTGACTGCGAAAAAAATTTCAGTCACCAGTTGGCGCCCGCCGAAGAGAGTTAATTTCGGACCCTGTACTTGAAGTGTAATGCTTGTGTTCTGTGTACTTTACATTTTATTTAAAGTATGAGTTATAGTACAAGTGTCTCGCTACTAGCTTACTTGCATTAATGGGAGCAAGTGAACGGATCTCCTGAAACTGACTTGTGTGGACTGCCTTTCTATTCATCTGTTGTCAGTATCATTTCTATCCATGAAATAAAGCAAGTAACAACAGATTAAAGCTTCAACAAAGAGCCATGTAAATGTTCCTGAGATGTTCCTGACCTGTGCGACAATATGATAAAGGGCTGTAAGTACTGAAGTCCCAAAAAATTAAATGCAACTAAAGCCAAACATCAGAAAAATCAAGAGATCACAATGACCCGACCATCAGATGATGCATACTTTCAGGAAATTACAAGCAAAACAATATAAATCACAAGAATTTATTAATTCAATAAGAGTCAGATCAGGCCAGATTGAGTCGGATCAAATTGCACTCCTAAAAAAAGTGGAAGTGAAAATCTGCTCTTGTTTACTTTATCTAGCATTACTCTTGCATTTTACCCTTGTCTGGTTTAGCAGTGGATTTCTCCGTGCTCTAAAATAAGTGCCATTTAAGTGCCATGCCTGGCCAGACATTAACAACATTTGTTGCAAGGGGAAGTTGCATGCTGAGGGAAACAAACCCAACACTCGCCCTGAAACCTCAGCCCCACAGTGTAAGAACGCCCACATTGTGGCCACTACCCACAACCCAGCCACGAGCCCACCACCAGGCTAAAGAGATCTCTGAGTTGGACAAACTGGGAACAGGAGAGCTGAATGGCCACAGCCCATACATCAAATCCCAAAGCACCTATTCCCAGAACGAAAGCAACCATACCAGTTACAATAAGGCCATCCTCTCTGTTTTCTCCATTTAGGGTTGTCTGACCAACACATTTTTGGCATTTCCAAAAAAAAGTAACAATGTAGTTAAACCATTTTTCACTCTTAATAATCCTTTTAATCTGAAAAATGAGCATGGTAACAACATAGAGAAAAACAGGAACAACAGCAGGAACATTTTTTACAGTATATTTTCCGCCATATTGATTTTGGGTTCATGTCTTGTTGTTTCCAGGCTCCACAGTAATGATGTTAGGGTATCAGGCCTCCTATTCAGAGACTTCTTGTTTCTTTTTTTTTTTCCAATTCGGCCGACCAACCCAACATCAGGAAATCCATTCGACGCTAAACAAAAAAAGGGGGATGGCCTAATTGATTAGAAACCTGGACCACAGCACCGGCTGGGGTCCGGATGTAATCTGGTACACGGCATTAGACATCAGCCATAAATAGGTGCCATGCTTGACAGACATCGTAGTCAACAAAAATAAATTAATATTCCTGTCTCTTTGAACAAATTAAACGAGGTTATATCTACCAATATTTTATGGTTGTTTCAGAAGAAAACAATCATTCCCATTGCCCCTGTTGGATATCAGATGACTACAAGAAATTTGGCACTACATCTGCCTTGCTTACTATCTACCATCTCATATCCAATGTGCACTCAGAGAGTAATTTTTATTGTTAAATGTAATCCACTACCATTTGTCACTGCTGGAACAACTAATGTAGTTACTGTTAAGGATATTACACTAGGAGTGATATAATTTTCTCATTGTGTATGTCTTTTATATTGTGTTTATGGAAGAGGATAAGTCCTCTCTTTATGAAGGGAAAACTGGAATTCAAAAAAGTCGCTTAAATCAAGTTAAATCAGTAAAATAACCACACCAGGAGCAAACAGCACATGTATGGAATAAGGTAAGCCATTTTTATTGAGAATTTTCACTTTTAACTACCTCCATGGATATCTTGTAGAAAATCCCATATAAACCCTTATAATTCGATGCCATATAATAATTGTGTTGCTTGTGTGGTTCATAGAGAGAGCTTGGGCTGCCTGTGGTGAATCATGTACAGAACCAGGCCAACCCATAAAAGCGTCCAATAGCATCATGTTGTCATCACAAACAACCTTAATATAATCATAGGCTATAAATATAAGGCCCCACAACCAGTTCAGCTACTACATTAAACAACTGAAACTACCTGAAGCAGAAGGGCATGGTACTTTTTCTGACAGATGTATGATTCAGGATTTTCCATTGGTGCTCTTATTTTTACAAGGCTTCCATCTATTACACCCACTACCCCTGGGAATCCCCCTTCTGCTCTGAAACTTTCCATTGTTTCTCTCAACTGGGTAGCTGGTATGGGATTAAAAAAAGTATCAATTGCATTACGTTCTGAGAAGAGATAAGAATCATTTTGAACAAGCGGAAAGTTTTTTTGATAAGAGAGATTAGAGAAAAAGCAATCTTACCATTTGGCCACTTAATGTATTGGTTTCTTAAGGCCAGTACACTTTCCATAACGCGCCGAACCACTCAAGAAACACTGCTATATGTAACATTAAATCGATCGGCAATAAGCCGCGTTGTCTCCTGGTTTGTAATGCACCATAAGAAGATTGAAACTTGTTTCCGTGCATCTAAAACTTGCCTACGGAATGGGTTTCCGACGGGAAACACTCCCGTGGCCACTACCTCCTCACTAAGATTTCAAAAGTGGTCCTTTTCATACGGAAGTGACTTTGAAATTCATCTATGGAATGTTTGTTCGAAATACCCATGATACCTATTCAAAATTCTTCAGAATTAATGCTGCCGTAGAACATATGGGCAAGTCATCACCATCTTCTTTGATAAAGTGAAATGCGTAAGTATCTTCCAACAAAACTTCAAACACCACTGCAAATTCGGCAGGCATGTTTGTTGTTTCAAGCTGTTAGCACCCAGGCTCTCGCAGGAAAAAAAGCAATCTTTGTCAAATGGTATATACAGCGGCCCCCGTTCCATTTTTCTGGAGGAAAAATTGTACTGTTCCATTCGCCGGAAAATTCTCACCGGTTTTTCCAGTCAAATGGAAAGCGCTCCTGAGGTCTCTGGCAACGCCCCTCTGGGAACAAGATTGTCATTCGGCCTGAAGTGAACCTGTTATCGCTTGCTGTCGCCTGAGAAGCCCGAGTTGGTCCAGTCTCCTATCTATGTCACGTAACGCTACGCTCAACGAGAGAGAGGTCCGAAAGTAAAGCGTTACGTGAAAGAGAGTTAGATTGCGAGTGGTCTCCCTTTTGTTCGATAATCTGCAGGGAAGAACGCAGAATGACCGTACGAAGAGGTTAGAGGTAAAGCCGAAAAACAACATCCAAAAATTCCGTAAGCCACAAACCCGTGTAAAATAGATACACAATTTGCGTCCTAATAACGTACGTGAAAAAATTACTCGATTCTGATTGGTTGAGAGCAGTGCAGTTCAAGTGTAACACCAGTGCAAATTACACATCGTATTTCTGGATTATGATTGGCTGAAAGACAATAGGAAATTTTCTAAGTCAATGATATCACGTAAAATGATGACGAAAATTTTGTGCGGAAACTTTGAAAAAATGGCTTCAAGAAAGATCTTCCAGCACTTCCTCCACGACAATTTTTTCATGTTTATATTATTAATAAGTAGTCATGTGTTTTTTCTCGTCCAATTTGAAATTAATTTGCTCTTGCGAGTTTTTCAAAAAGCTGAAATTGCACTCTCCGAAGACATCAGACCGCCCGTGGAGCGGAGGGGTGGTGTTGAGCATGTTAGAATGTTGGGGCCGCCCGTTGTGTGGTATGGAGGATAATTTCTGGAATCACCCAATATTCTTTGATGACCGTTGTGATTTAGCAACGTACAAAAAAGTTCAAGATTCATTTCTACATTAGAAGCAGTCGAATCGGAAACTTAGTGTATAAGCTAATACTCAGTACCGGAGGATACCCACGCTACAGTTTCACGCTCTCCAAGCTTCTCGTTGTTAAGTCCCCGCCCTTCCACCTACGTTTGTGGCTTTCTGGTATTAATGTCGGGTTACTCTATTACTTCCACATTACTTTGAGTTCCATGGATGACGATAATAATAATAATAATAATAATAATAATAATAATAATAATAATAATAATAATAATAATAATAATAACTACTTAATAACCGCGAGTGAGGTCGTTACAGGAAAATCTCAAACTGAGGCCTTGCCGTATTGACCGAGCGATAGCGAGGTCAATACGGTAGGCCGAAGTTTGAGATTTTCCTGTAACGGCCGAACGGTCGAGGTTATTAAGTTGTTTATTATATGGCTCATGAATTAAAGAAAAGAAAAAATATTCGAGCGGAAGTCGTCAATTTACATCCGGCGATGCGCGCGTTTGCCGATTCACTCACTGTCTCAAACCCAGGGCAAAACTACACAGTCAGTGAACTTTACGTATTCCGTTAAAAACACACATTTCTTTACGGGAAAAATGATTGTCACAGCCTCAAAAAGGTATTTTAGTATCGTGGTGCCACAAGTCGATGGGGGAGTTTTTCCGACTTTTGTGGTGAAACGTCAACTCATATAGAAAAGACAGAAAGTGTTTCAAAATAGTCCAAACCAACGCTTCAGAATGTACTGCTCAGAATAACTCGATCTTCGCCATTCGCTTTCGACAACATATCTTCACCTTCTTCATTCTGGGATTTATGGATGAACTTTTCAAGCCTTGTGAAAGTCTAAAACTTCCTGCAGTTATCAGAAATACTGCTACCGACAGAAACCGCCCGATTGTTTACATCTGATGATCCTGGAAGCTGATATACACTTGCTTGTGTTAAAGCAATGGAATCTATTTGATGAGAACTGTGGCGGAGTTCAATATTTCAGTATTTGTTTGACTAAGATGATAACTTATAAGTTTCTTCGTGGTGTTCTGCTCAGGATGCATGACAGATCTGCCGATGGTGTTTTTTATTGAGCGATTTTAACTTTACTTAAGACTCGGGAAACTTTGATTGTTTTTCACTAGTGCCCGCCAAGGTTACCGGCTGGTGAGTCAAAAACGACTTCTATATAGCTTTTATTAAGGAAAAATCTCTAAACTTTTAGCTACTTACTTTCTCTCACTGTTTTAAATCGGCTTTTATCGTTTCAGCGCGCTTGAATTTTCAGAGCCGGGCTCTTCCTAATTTGCATAATCCGTAATCGGCCCGTGGGCATTACGGCTGCACAATGACCGTTCAGATCTCGCTCTTAGCCAATCAGCGCGCGTTATATCGGCCACAAGCCAAAGCCATATAATAATATTAATAATAATAATAATAGTAATAAAATAATATAATAATATAATAATATAATAATACTAATACTAATACTACTACTAATAATGATGATGATGATGATGATGATAATAAACGAATCTTTAAACAGGATTAACCCATCAGTACTTGAAAGTACTGCTATCATAGGGGTTCTGTAAGATTATAGAAATTTGAAAAGGTAAAAATACAAAAAAGTTTAAGAGCAAAACTGCATGGGGAAAACATATGAAAACTTACGAATAAAAATTACAAATAAAATGTTCGTTGGCCTTTTGTCTAAATAAAAGCCTAGAGTTCAGATTTCTTATGTGCGACGGTAAACTGTAAAAAACTGAGGCTCCTGAAAACGAAAAACTCCGACGGCCAAACTCCAGGTTCATTTTCGGCAGTTCGATTGAGGAAAATCCATTCCTTGTGTTGACACTATGACTAACCCTTGTAAAATAGTTCTTAAAAAAGGCGTACATACACTTCCGAGTAGACAATCCAAAACACACAGACAGACTTTTCTTTTCAAGTAGCTGTCAACTGATGGAATGCAAATGTTAGTCTTGTTTTCCAGACCTGAAGATATGCAGCTTAGGCCATTATGTTCGATATTACGAATTAGTTGCCTGCGTGTATTTGAATAGCTTAATGTAATTAGACTAGAACAGGTAAAAACAGGCATAGTCATAGCCCTGTAAATGCTTTCTGCAGCTGCACAAGTAATGGAAGAACGAATTTTCAGCAGTAGAGTGACTCTCCCGGTCGCTTTCTTGTAGGTTTTGTTGAAGTGCGCTTCAAAATTCAATGTAGGATCTAAATGGACACCCAAGTACTTGTAAGTTGTGGTTACTTTTTGAGACTTTCAAAACTACTTCGAAATCGAAAGGAACCTCTACAAAATGCCTTTCTAAACCTTAAAAATATTGAAGTGATAACAATGAAAGATTTTTTTACAGCACAATCGGAAAGTTTGTTTTCTAGCAACCAATTATGGCCACCACGAATTTGCTGAGTTACAAATCGGGAAATTTATTGTCTGACCTCAGATCTGAGGGTCATCGTGGCCATTTGCCGAGCTACACGGAAGATTTGCTTTCTTACAGCTACAAAACATTCTTTCCTGATGACGCAAGCGTTAGTTACTTGACTGCGTGCATGTGCTCATGATGTAATGTGCCCCTGCTGTGGCGGGGGTGGGGGGCAAATCGGCGAACAAATCCATCCCAAAAATTCTGGATACAAACTGGATTAGGATTGCGTTACACTACGTGAATGCAAAAATCAACCCCTCTTAAGTTTAAACCGTGTCACTTTCACTATCTACCGTCATTTTAACAAATAGATCGCATGTTGCAATGTCTCTGTTCAGTAATTGATCACAGATGATGTCAAAATGTGGTAAAGAAAAAAAAAAGTGGCTCACGAGGCGATAGCCGAGTGTGTCACTGATGTTCTTACCACATTTACACGTCTTTTGTGATCAAGAGAGAGAGAAGAGAAGCTGTGCAGAAGAGAAGTGGAAAAACAAACAAACAAGATACACAAGACTTTCAAAATAAACCAATAATTTAATACGAAATTCAAAAGCTCTTGACATTTGTTTCTTCTAAAATACACTCTGTACAAATTGATCAAAACAACAGTATCTGTAGTTGAGAGTACCGATATGTTCAAAACCAACAAGATCAAGTTTAAAGGTTAATATTACAATAAATAAAAGTAGTTTATAATCCGAATTAAATTGACAACTGCTTTCTGTCGAACAACAAAGTTTCCTCAAAACGCAATTTTTTTACGCTTAAACGCCATGATACAGGTCGATACAGGAGTAAAAGCGCTACTTTTGCATTGGACTACGCGAATCGGAATGCTTGTGCAAAATAAACGAAAAAAAACCCACTTGTTTCCTTGACTGAATAAATATTTTCCAAGGCCGATTCTCGCCCAAGCTCAGAAAAAAGAACTTTCTGGTATTTAAAATTTTGTGCTACTCGCTCTAAGTTGATACTGATATTCTATTGTAAAACTGAGACCGTGTGAAAACCGTGTGCATTGAGAAAACAACTACTACTGAAATTAGAATTAAAAAGTAACAGTTAAAAATCGAGACGACTACAACAACGGTGAAAAAAAACGACATAAATAATACATAAAGACCCTTTTTACAACGATTTTTTACAACACTTTTGTACAATGATTCTTTAAAATTTGGAAAAATAAAACTCTGTAAGATAAACAAGGTCTGACGCACTGTACGCACCCAGCTTTATAAGTTAATCAGACCATTTTCCACGCCTAAAGGAGACACCGCTTTATTTTTTCTCTTCAAACTGATTTTTCTCTCCTTCACTGTTCCACTGCTGATGGATTCAGTATCCGCGTTACCCTCGGAGCTATGGGACGCGTCGCTTTCGAGTGAGGATCTCCGATTTTTGGTGCCTTCGGGATTGTGACTAAACGACCGTCGAAACACGGACGAAGGGTCACTGCTGAGGCGCAAGAAGGGGCCTGGGTCTGACGAATTGAGCCTGTCTTCCGTATTGTTACGTCGAAAGCTTGAGGACCGGGCCGCAGGTGCGGCTGCCAAAGAGGAGCCAGCTTTCATACTTCGCTTTATTGTTTCCTTGATGTGTTTTACCATCTCTCTTTTCCTCAGCCGTTCTGTAAGGAATAAATGGAAAAACTGTTCAGAACTCAGTTTAAGCCTGTAACCAGCGACCAGCGTCACTGGAAATAACACAAAGACTTAAAAGGAGCTACGGCACAGTTTGCCTACATTCAAAAGTTTAGCCTAAATTTTTCAAGTTCGTCGTTTGTAATCCGTGTTCATCTTCTCCATCCTTGACCATCGTTGTTCCTTTATTGTTTATTATTACCTCTTTGGTGTTTTCTATCTTTTCTATCTTACTATTTTCAGGTTTCCTTCAATTTAAAGGTAATTTTGGACGTGGCCAAAATTACAGAAGATTCCGTGACGGAGAACAAGGAACCGATTTGAGTCTTACTTGTTTGCAAACAAATAGTTGCATTCTTGTCTGCCAATCTCAGCTGTATCACTAATATTTACAAGCTCCCATGAGTGAAGCGTCTCCGAGCCTAGAAAGGAACGACAGTTGAAAATAAGTAAGAACACATACACGGAACATGAGAAAAAACGCAACAAACACAAATAACAGTAGCATCCACCTTAAATCAGGCAGTGACTGTGCATAATGATCCTCGATTCTTAGGAGAATGTTAACCTTTCAAACAAAACAACTGGATCTATGCTTTCTCAGGGTACGTGGCGGTTGCATGCATGTTGGCACCCGTTTTTTGAGCGTCCTGGACATTTTTCTCGCTTCGAGCTCGGCTTTCGCAACCCGAATTGTGGCCAAGTGTAAAATAGATTGTGTGATAACAGGTTTTTGGGCCACGTTCTCTCCTTTTTACAACAATCCAGAAGGAAACACGCTTGCAGCGACGGATTTTGTCAGACTCCTAGAGGTTTCGGGATCTGTTACAGCAAAACAATCCAACGGGAAGACAGAGAATACGCAGGTAATTGGGTCCAACAGTAGAGTTTAATCCAATAACGTACACAGAACGTAAAACCTAACTGCGTATTCTCTGTCTTCCCGTTGGACTGTTTTGCTGTAATAGATCCCGAGTCCTTTAGGAGTCTGACAAACTCCGTCGCTGCAAGCGTGTTTCCCTCTGGATTATTGTAACAAGGATAACAACTTAAGCGGCCCAAAAAGCTGTTATCACAATTGAGAACGTGTTTTCATTGACTTTGATTCAATCACTGTGATTAGGCTTCAGTTAGTTTAACTTAACTCGCGCAAAAACCACTATACCACAAGCCTCTATAAAATGGCTAATTTGCCTTGCCACCTCTACGTTCTTGGAAATATTGAGTCCAGTGTAGTAGGCTACTTAATAAAACATTGGATCGATAAGATATGTAATATATTGGACGTACCGTCGTTTAACCAGCAGTAATCTCGTATAACAAGCGAAGACGCGGGAATAATGGTTTTAAACTTGATTTCGTCCACACTGCTTACTGAGGAAAGCTGGAAAAAATGTATACAAACAGCTGATGAGTGCACACTCAAAGCAAAAAATGCAACATAATTGAATGAAGGAAAACGATTCAACTCACTCGATCTCTGTCTTTCTTTTTCTGTTTCCGCTCCACGTAGAGAAGGATAAGCGCTTTCTCAAAGGCTATAAAACGGAATACGAGAACGAAATCAGACACAAGGGGGAAAATATATCCTACAGTTATTTTACTTTGTAGCATCAGCATAACCAGCTTTCTAGCTATCAACTGGAGTCCCTCGCAACGGTTGATTAGGGTCGTAACGCAACGATCCCCCTAGACGATGCCTGCGAAGAGCCTAGACATGTAGTTACTAACCTAAAAGACCTCATCACCTAGGCCACTTATAGTTTAAGGCTTTCGTTCATTTGTAGGTTCTTTTGTAATCTGTATCGGTCAATGTAACGTGTCATAGCCTTAAATTAAAAGACCTTTGCTTCTTTTCTCATATTCAGCTGGTACAATATAGTTCGCACTGCATGTCCTTTCTTTCTTTTTGTGTTGTTATTCTTACCAAAAAGGTGCATGGTTCCAGGAGTCATCTTTTTCCCTATTCTGGGAGAGACTGGGTACTTTTTGAGAGTTCCACTTCGGATCACCTCATCCGGGCAATTAAGCCACCGAGCTTTCCCATGATGCAATAGGCGATCTATACTGACGTCAGCAAGCTGTGGGACAAAAGTTATGGAATGTGTCCTCTGAGCAAAAGCCTGACTGTGGCCAGGATGACTAAATTTTCGATAAGAGATAGTTAGAAATTTTATCATCCTGAAACCATTTCGGCGGCTTCAATGCGAGAATGTTTGCCCCACTAACAGACTACAGACTGTTTTCAACGAGAAAAGAAAAATACTGTAACAGTGAATTTTGTCATCAGGCGAGAAACAATTTGCTCAAAAGGGAAATTAAATTTCAGTTTCACACATTTTCACAATCATTTGTTTTACCTCAAATCCTCCAAACTCGTCAATTAACTGATGGAAAACTGGCGAGAACTGTTCTGTGATCCTTTGCATCTCGTTGATGTGCTCAGCGACTTTTTCAATTGCAACGACGGCCTCTGGAAATTTTGAACAGACTCATCTTGAGAAAAACAATGATTAGAGGCGTCCAAGTAGTTGACACCCTTTAACCCTTTGAATACCAAACTTTCGCCAAAAGATACCGTTTTTAAGCGTTTAGTCAGGTTTTTTTAGCTGCCATGACGCTAAATAAGCCAAAGGTTTGCTAAGAAAGCTTTTTTTTTTTAGAGATTTTTCGAGGATTAGGTACAAAATTGAGCACAATTTCAATTCCGGGCATGCGCATAAGCCAAAATTTGGCCATTAACCGTTCTTAATTTTGTTTGTTGCCCCTTTCCTTTCTGTTTTTCTCGGCCCTTTTACACTGGCTACCTTTTGCAATGTATGGTCTTTCTGGCTGCCGTGAAAAGTTGGATGTTAAACTACTGAGAAAATAAAAAGCATAAATAGCCCGGCAAAATGTTCAGAAACCAATGAAAACTCTTGATCAAGTACAATATAGGAAACGCTATGTTACCTAAAAGACAGTGATACTCTTCACTAGCACCGTCCAACAGCTTCAGTATTGTTCTCAGTAGTAAAGGATATCTCAGTATTCGCTACAAAGAAAAAAGAGAAAGTTCTACTCATATCATAGTATGTTTTTATTTCTCAATAATTCACCTGGACTCATTCACACTCCCACGAGGAGAGAGGCAGTATCAGTAAAGAATCAAGTTTGAACCCAGATCCAACGCATTATCATTCTACATGACAAAACATGGAGCAAAATATATAGAGAAAATAATTACATTATTTACCTGTATGGGTTTAATGAGATAAGATTCTAACGTTCCTGAATGCTGATTCTTAGGATTACGGGCGTGAAGGAACTCGTGCAGTGCAGTGTTTGTTCCTGAAGAAATAACAGAAATTATCTTTACAAAAACCAACGAAATATAGACATTTTCAATAGCTCTTTGTACCCAAGTCTCCTTTCGGCTCGTCACACAATTTTCTTCCCAGGAAGATTGCGTGACGACCCCAAAGAGCGTCTACTACTTGTACCCTTAAGGTTCCCTTAAATTGCACGATTTCGGAATGGGTCAGTAAACGCGTATGTGGCAACTATGACGACTAAAGAAACACACAGCTTTCAGCCTACCGAAGGAGATTCATAAGCATACTCAGACAATTTTTTAAAAAGCGACCAGATTGCATGCTCCTCAGCACTTGGACTTCAGTCACATCGGCAAATGAATTATTCTGAAACACAGACTGGCAGGTAAAGCTGACTATGCACCAACATTCAGTCGCATGAAATCGTCTACTGAAGCATACCTGACTGAAGAAGTTCCACAACCCTTGAGTGACTTGAGCAAAATGCACTATAAAGCTTGAAATGCTCCGTGTAGTTAAAAAAGGTCTCTCCAATGGTGTAAATAACGTTCTGAAAAGAGAGAAAATATGTTTTGTTAGAGCTAGTGACCACGACTTAGTAAAGGGCTTTTTTGCGTTATTAGTTCAACTCAGTTTCTTGGACTGAAAGCACAAGTGTAGTTTGCAGATCTTCAGAGCAAAATTGCAAGGATAGCAGATTTGATTGCAGGATAGCAGTTACTCCCTACTATTAATATGACGTCTATGATCTTTCTTTCATATGGAGTTGAGTTCTAATACGCAAGTTAGTTCTGAGATGGCAGAAAGTTTGCAGTTTAACAACATATGAGCTGATACCTGAAACTGTTCAACGGCGTTGAAATCCTCAAACCCAGTCTCGGAATCCAGTGGTCTTGCTATTTCCTTGAGGAACTTGACTTGAAAGTCCAGGATTTCGTGAACAGTAGCTACTAAAGCTTGAACCTACAGGCACGGAAACAAGCAATGGAAATTAACCAGAGGACTAGAAACATTAAAATCAATAATAAATTCTGTAAGTGACTAACGGAGTTAAAACTTTTACAAACCTCTGATTGTGACATGAAGTTTTCATCTTTCATAGGATCGAGATAACGTTTTAGAAGAAGTCTCAGATCCTAACAATGAAAATATTTGGCAATTAGCTCGGATGGATCGGATCATAAAATAATTACTACGGTAAATATACTGCCACTGTATTTCTAGAATTTGACTGACAATAAATTGAACTAAAAAATTAGAAAGTACAGGCCCACCCATTTGCTCCACAATCCAGACCCCAGTCCACATCCGTCGATCCCTCGGGCTTTCCCTCGGGCTCGGGCTGGCTGTGTCAATTTTTAGCGGGAAACTGGACTCGCGGGCGACGGCAGGTCACAACTGTTGGCAGCTCGCTTTGGCGGGAAAACAGAGCTTTTTCGGCTCGCTTCGACCCGTCATGATGGTTTGGTTCAGCAAAGATTTTCACTTTTGTAAGGTATGTGAGTTTTCTAGCAATCCCCGACGCAAAACCCCCTACAAAGAGATAACGCGGCAAGAATAGTTTTGTTTACCTTCACATAAGATCTCTCTGTGTCGACGAGTTCAATGATAACTTTTCGCAGTTTCTGCGCCTGGCTAAGATGAACACTTGGTTTGGGTTCGTCATCATCTGAATATTCAACTTGTTGTCTACAGAACAGCGTCACTTGCTCCGCTCTCTGTGTGAAAACAAACAATGAGCAAATTTCGATTGTTCGACTTTGCAGATTTGCTCCAATATAAAATAAGACTTGATTTCATGTAGGCGTATCCCTGTATCGAGCGGTTTTCTAATTTATATTGAAAGTAGATTAATCAGGCAATCACTTTGGTTTTGGTTATACTACGGTTTGAGCTTGGCTGAGTAGTCTAATTGGTAAGCAATTGGTTTGGTTTTGGTGTTACGACACTCGATTGAAAACCGCTCCAGTTCTAAATACGTTGACTTTACCCTCAGTACGAAAAGAGATGGCGGCTGTACATTTTACATTCCACAATACCATAGGAACCTTACACAACCCATAAAGTACAAGGAAAGTCATATTTTTGCAATATTTGTCCCTGTGCTAACGACAATGAGTATGTTAGGTTTGAAGATTTTAGAACTTTTCTGTGCGTTTTTACGAGGTTTCGTGCGCTAAGAACTATGGGTAAATGTGCCAGTCGCCATCTTTTTTCCTACGAAGGATTTCAAACATGCCAAGCACCTGAAGAAGTTCGTCGACACTCTTGGTAGGTGAAGAAGGCGAAGGACTGTCGGTTTCGTCTATCAGGCTTGTTGTCACGCTGGCCTTGTCTACCGTTTCTTTCTCAACATCGTATGCTACACAAAGAAATACAAGGTTATGACCCTTTTTAGCAGAAAGTGCCAGAGCAGGATTAGGCTACAGTTTAGCTGCTCTGCCAAATTTTCCGATAAAACCAACAATGCTTAAAAATGACGGAAAACTCCAAGTTTTTCGAGCCTTTATAACACATAAGTTCTGCATGTGGTATAAATCGAGTGTTATCATATTTTCCGTACCAAATATACCGGTACAGCAAGTACAGAAAAAAGAAGAGTGAGCCTCGTACGTCACATGACAGCAATACATTTGCAGACCTTCGCAGAACTAGTTCAACACAAGCCAGTATTAAACAATGATCTTTTAAAGATTAAGCTCACTATTATGTGAGAAGAATGGCTCGTTAAACACCTCAAGTAGAATTACCAGATTTATGAACTTTGCCCTCAGTTTTTCGAGTTTAAAAAACAAACAAACAAAAAAAAACAAGGACTACCAGCTAAGGTTAAAAACAAAATCAAGACGAACTCACATTGAGGAGGAGGAACAATCAGATCACTCAGGTCTTGCTCGGCAATAGTATTACTGAAACAAACAAACAAAAAAACGAGACATTCAATATCTATCACCTAGCCTACTGAGAAATGCAATTATGCAGAAACCTTAATACAGCAATGCTTACAGCTATTACCTTATTTTAGGCGGAGGCTGTACCACAAGACTGGAAATAATGGCGTCTGAAGTCACTTTATTGACAACTGGTGGCTCATCGCGACATGATCGCAGTAATAAGGTAATGGATGGGTCTAAATAATAAAATAAAATTTGTACTAAGCTAAACAAAATGCACGTAACGTTTTTCAACAAAAAACATCATGCAAAGGATAGAATATACAAAATGTTAGTTTACCCTTCAAAGCTTCCCGGAGATCATCAACTGCATTTTCCACTTCTTGTACGCCAATTTCATTTACTTCAAGAATTTCATCTCCTTTCCTTACACCTTAGGAAGAAATTGGCTAAGTTTAGCTCTCGTGTCCTCAATAGCTTGCTGATCATGACTGACAGTCAGGTAATGACTGGTAAAGGTAATTAAGATAATAACAGAAATGAAGACATGATTGATCATCGCGGTTATGCGCACAACTTAATAGTTATAAGCAGTTGTGAAATTTAAGTCTGAAAAAAACTCCCGTTCAAAATCCCTGAATCCAGTCCAAGCCAAATTTTTTTTTAAGGCTTAAATTTCACCACTGCTTAAGTTGTGTGCATAACTGCGATGATAAATAATGTCTTAAAATCTTTCTCTGCAGTTCAAATAATTATCTGATCTTTCATATATTCACTTGTATAATGAAAGAAAGTCAACTTGAATCACATGATTGTTCAGGCATCCTGCACTACATTATAATCCATGTGTAAAATTATGTGTTGTGCTTCTGATTAAAAAATTACCAAAACAAATGATTTTGTACTAAAACCTCTTTCTCAAACAAAAGTCTAATGCAGTTCTTCTCCAAAACTTATTATTTTTCATTTTACAAATCCTGTTGTGCTCCTTGGTCTACCTTGAACATGTGCCAGTCTTCCCTCTTCAACTGAACTGACCACAATGCCTTCACCTTTACTCTCCACTGATAAACCTGGAAAATAGAATGTGTATATAGTCACGCCATGCATTAATAACATATATACATACGTAAAATCTAGAAGTTTTTTTAAATTTTTATTCATTGATCAGTTCTGTATACTCTCATTCACATAAAGATACCATAACATGAACAATAATATTGGTGTTTACAAGTAAGTACCTTACATTGTTCACTTCTCAGAAGACTTGAGATGATATAAACTCTCACAACAGTACATGCTTTTGGAACGACTTTGGAACTTTTTAGGTGTTGAAAATGTCTTGACATGTGATTGTTACCTACCAAAGTCAAGTCTGTCAATCTCCATTGAACGCTCCAGTTCGACAGTGAAAGTGCACTTTTCACATAACTTTAGACAGTCATATCTCTGTTGACAAAATGACAAGTGCCAACGGAATATTTTTAATGGCAATCACGATTACATTTAGGTACAACCATACAACTTCCAGTGTTATGATCAGTGATAGATGTTTTCTACGGTTTTTAATGATCAAATCTCTTTAGTCTTACAGGAAAAACAGATCAGGTTACAAAACCTAGAAAGTACAACCATACACCCGGCAATAAAGGAATAATAAATTATAACACAAATAATGATGATGATGATGACGATAATAATAATAATAATAATAATAATAATAATAATCTACATCTATTAAGTTGATAAAATCTTGGAAGACATCACATCAACTGTACATAAGAACTAAAATAATGACAATGATAATATTGTAATATTATTGTTAACTACAGTGTATAACATCTAGTGAAATTAAAATTCACGTTAATGTGCTAGATTCAAAACATTAATTTTCTGTACTAAAGATAACATTCAATTTCTACTTACATGATTTTCTAACAAAGAATCCTGCGGAGGAGTGGCGTATTCTACAACACAGCAATATTATCAGTTTTTTGCTTGTAAAATAGGTAGAAAAAAAAGTCATGCATAAATTTAACCCAGCATATACATTATATATAAGTACGTTTCTCCTTACAACTTCCATTATCCATAGATAGTCAAAATTAAGTCAGTGTTTGAGCCTAGTGGCCGATCAGGCCAGCACTTATCTCTGGTTTCTGTAGCATGAATTGACTAGGAATATTTTACTTCCCCTGAATAAGATGCTAGTCCACTGCAGGGTTAACCCCAGTATTTACTTTGCCCCACCCTTGTCCCTAGTGGCAAGGAGCATTGTGAGAATGAAGTTTCTTCCCCAAGAATGACTCCAGCCAGGGCTTGGCCATGGAGTCCAACACCCCATGCACCTCCTTTGGGAATAAGTTACAAGCAAGCTTTTTACCTTGGAAAAAAATCTAAAAATTTCACACTATCAATTTCTTTTGGCTCCCTTACCTGTTACACCTGAATCATCTTCTGTTCCAAGTTTCAAATAGTATGCGGCAGGATCAAATTGACGTTTGCTACAAGTGTTCTCGACCACCTCTAATATTGTCATTTCATTGTGCAAAGGTATGACAGTACTCTGGTTGTTGTCAAGGCTGATACGTAAAAAGTTTCCAAGACTTTTCCAGTCTGAGTGACTGGATGATAAAGAAGCTCTCTCCACTGCAGCCACCTCTGGCTCCTCCTCTGGAACGTCATCAATGTTCTCTAAGTTTGACTGTCTGAAAATTTAACAATTGCTTGTCTGAGTGATTAGGGCACCAAGTTTATAGGGGTAGTTGAGAATTTAAAAGGACTAAGAACATATACATTTAGTGGACAAACATTCAAAATAGCAAGCACTCAGGCTTCTAGGAGTAAAGGAACAGGCATAACGCACATGTGAACAGTCCATAAATTCCTAAATTTGTACTGATTGGGAATACTACATCTGACTTATCCTGATAACCACCACTCTACAATGGCCACACTTTTTTCTGTCCATACCATGTGTCCACCCATACCAGCAGACAAAGAAAGTTGGGTTCGATAGCAGGGAGCAAGAGAATTTTGAAGACAGTTTAGTAGATACTATCCTTCACTTGCCTGATCAATCTGGGTGGATTTTGAGAAAAAAATTGAGAAAATTCAAATCACAGATTAGAGACTGAATTTTACGGTTTTAATTTTAATTAATTGTGCTAGTAAGAAATTATTGGGGATGCTAGTGAAAATGTCTGCCAGGCAAGTACAGCCTAGTTATAGCTTGCTGGGAAGGGCAAGTACATGCAGTACAACTGATTTTCCCTGCATTCTCCATACAGAAGCCCATTTGCAATGGCTACCTCTTAACAATAGAAAGCAAATTCTGCCCCAGAGTATCACAGTAAAGAGGTTCAAATCTATGCCAACATAAGCATTGACGTTTTAATATTATTACTGGCCCACTGTGTGACATGCATCACATGCTCACCGTTTCAATCTTGGGGTTCCTGCACCTCTCCCTGAATAACGATCTCTAATAGACTTGACACTTGCTGCATCATTTATTCTAAGTGACGTAAGCAATGCACTTTTCAACTTGCCCACAGAACTGGCTGATCTCTTTGCTTTATTTCTTGTTTTTACTTCTGCATCTGTACTGGGATCTCTTGCACTGACAACAGCATGGAATGACATAACAGAGAAAATGTTCATTCTTGAAAGGATTTGCTTAGTGTTTCTAGACACACAAGCGAGAAGTGTTTGAGGATTGGGCAGCTGACTGCCTTGAATAGCTGCTGTGTAGCAGTGTAGCCGATACAAGTCAATGTTGAGCTGCTCTAGGTTTTTATCCCACTTTGAAATCTGCAGAAAAAAAATATACTTGTCAAGAAAAGGTACAGCATATGCATGTAGCTGGGAGTGGGTTACCTACATGAACACATTACATGAAATACAGTTAAGTGCCAAAGTTAATAAAAATATAACTGCAGGGTGAGGAAGGTCAATGCAGTATGTTCAATCTCCTGTCATCTGGTCAAGAGTTATAGTCCCACCATTTGAAGAATTAATATCAAGTATATATATAAATAATGCTAAATTTGGCTGGATAAAATCTGCATCTTTCAACAAGAAGAGAAAGCTATCAAAACTTGAAGTTTAATGTTAGAACATGTAATTGTACAATTTAAATTTCCTGTACACAAAATATCTGAACTACATGTATACCTGATCAAGAAAAGCCTGCTTGTTCTTGGAATCAGTTACAACAGTAGATTGTAACTCTGCCATTTTCTTGAGTTTAGAGTCTGAAGATATTTTCCCCTCTACTCTACTGGTTTCGGTTGAAAGGATGTGCAGCATTTCATGTTTTCCTCTTTGTCCAGGACCTGCCAGTACAGAGGCAGCCATAGAATGTATTGCTGTTATCCAGTTTTCAAGATCGGTTTGATTGGATGCCTAAACAATATAGAAAAACATACAAACCCTGTGTAAGTTTCTATAGATGGACAGGTACTAGTCAAAGAAAGGACTTCAACATCTACCCAGTTTCCCATTACAGAACCTTCAACAGTAGTAAAATTCATGCAACAGCCAGATATTAAATCCACATCCTGACAATCATGATTTACCTTACCTTTAGGAAAGTGATTCAGATATGTAAATGCCCACACAGATATGATTGCATGTCCAATGTTTGTCACTTCAATATTGTTTTGATATTGTGAATATAACAATTATAACATTTAGTGTCATCACCAAGTTTTTATATCCCTGGTGTCTATAAGTAAGTATTGAAGGCCTACTTTTGCCACTGACAGTATCTCTGGCTTTAGATTTCAGCAGTTCATAGATTCCTAGAAGATACCATACCTGAAAGAAGTATGCTTCCCCAAGTCTGGAACTGACACTAAACACATGGTCCAGCTTTGCATGTTCTGGTACAGCCTGGGCAATGCAGCCATCGATTTCCAGTGAAAAGCTTGGTTCATCCAAGTCTTGAGGACTTACAGTCTTTTCATTACAAAAATAAAAGTTCAGGGCACCACTTCTCAGTGATACCCAACATTTACGCCACTTCCTGTCTGATGCAAGGTCAACTTTGCTTGACTTTAATCTTACAAGGACATGCTTAACAGTCAGCCAGCCTGCCTTGCGAGTTGCACCCCCCTGACGAGACTGAGCAATTCCAGATTGCGGCTTCAAGTCAGTTACACAGCTGCTGTTGAGATCTGCATCATCATGAAAGGAAGCACGTATCTCCTACAAAATGAAATTAAAAAGCTCACTACCTGCATGACACAAACAGGGTAAATCCAACAGAATCATTTCTGTAGCATTACTATAGATAATGGCTTGCCTTTTCATACTAGTGTGATTAGACCATAAAGAATGTAATTTTTCATTACAATGTCAAACAGTTGAAAATTAAGATCATGACTGCCAACTAAGGCACAATGACTTCAGTTAGTTCTACCAGGAACACAACAATCTCAGAACCAGCTCTCATGTTTGGTAGTCAGTGGATGTAAGAGTAACACTTTCATGTACTTTGTATCTCAAGTCAAGAATTAAATGAGTTAAAACCGACAGGAGTTGAGAGGACATTTTGTTGGCCAGCGTCTGGAGCATCCTTATGGTTTCAAAAATTTTACCTCACTTTCAAGTAAAAATGAACAATATATTATGAGATAATATAATATTATTTCTTTGGGAAGCAGAAAAAAAAAATCCAAGAATATTATTATTGACAATGATGAAACATTTTGGACAGTTTATGGGCATACTACATACTAATAATACATAATACATAATAATACATACTCTACTTCACATGTATATAGTACTAGTTAATACTGAAGGAAAAAAATATGCAAAGTGGGAGATTTAAAAGAAACATTTTGAGAATATACATGTGAGATCAAATGTATTCATAGTTACTTACCACAGGACTGTTACTAGAATTCAGATCCTGAGCTACGTTCTCAAAGTAGCTTATTTCTGTTGTGTCATCTGCATCTGATAAGTTACTTCTTGAACTGACAGAGTAATCTGAGTCACTGGCTACTGACAGATGTGAAGAAAGTTCATTTTCCGAAATAGGAGATAAATTACGGGATTCAAGGGTGTCACTGCCAACATCCTCCATACCAAATCCACTGTCACCGGGATCACCATTGGTGTGTATGGGTGGTATCGGAGTACTGCTGTGAGAGCCAATAGAACTGTGTGTTTCATTGGCAACGAGAGTGCTGCTGGAATTGTAGTGGTCCCCAACACTATTGTGGAGAGTGCCATTGATGGGTGACTTGCTGATGTTTAACTCAATGTCATTGATCTGGATTGTTGGTGCATCAGAACTCCCTTGGCTGTCTTTTCTTGTAGTTATCTAAATGTGCAGAATACAATAGGCTATATTTGAGATTAAAATTCTAACTTGGTTCCAAGGCTTGAAGCAATAAAAAACAAAAGAAATTGCATCGAGGTTGAGGGATAAATAATTTATTTCCTTTGTTTTGTTCCCCCAAGCCTCATGGCCAAGTTAGAATTTTAGTATATAAAATGGCTTTTTAAACAACACCATTTGTAACACTGGCTTTTTAAGTGCACAAGCACTTGATGGATGACATATTAAGTTTATAGCTCCTGCATAACGTAAAACTTACATAAGGTTTAACAGCCAAATAGTTCAGGGCCTAAGCAAACCACGATGGCAATGGTAATGAGAATGCCACCAAACAAAATTAGGTTTTATGAGTAGAACAACTACAGCGCACATGGGTTATAAATTTTTGTAATTTTCTTTGCCGTCCTCTGTACAACAACAACGTGAAATGGCTAAGTTCTGTGTTTTTTGGAGAATGCTAACGACAGCGGCTAATTTTTTGTATTTTCATTTGGAATTGAATGCTGGCATTACATATTTAGCTTGAACAAATTCTGAGACCACTAGGTACACTAACAGTGAACAGATCTGGAAAATTAAAAGGTAAACTATAAAGGCATTTTCCTAGGGGTCATCATCATCATCATCATTGCTTCAGCTCTCGTGTGACTACCAAAACTTTAAACTGTTTAACGGTATGACAGTCAGAAATATGTATCACCTGAGTGGCTCCCCAGTAACATAATGTTCAACAAATTTAGTGTACCATATTTAAAAGATTCTCAACGTGCGTAGAATGTACAATAAAATAGTAAAAACACGCATAACATGATGTACATAGTAGAAAATTAGCAACTGAAACCTTTTTCAAAAAAGAGGAATGTCTCCAATTTTACAAAGTGGATAATGTGTGTGACAATTTCATTATTTTCTTTAAGTAAAGAGTTCCAGAGACCAGGGGCATAAACTAAACAGCAGACTATAGGAATTTAAAAGTCTTTAACAAAGAGATACAAGTCAGGTGAATTTCAGATCACAAACATGTCAACAATATGTTTGCAATAAATATTGAGGTCAAATAGTTTGTTAACCATTGTTTATTTACAGTTACGATACCTTGGTCTGTCCACTTGTGTTTTGGTGAGGGTAACTGGACGTAGAGTGAACTGATGAAGAATTAATTGACGTAGAACGCAAGCGTTCGGCCTATTGGGAAAAAAAAACAAAACGACATCTCTTCAATAAATTGTAATTTCATGCACAAATTAATTTTAACCACATGTATAATGTACAGTATTATACATACACTACAAAACTCCAAAAACTTCTTAGCTTCTTCTTCAGAAACAAAGTTGAGTCCCCATGCATGGCTCTCTGTAGCAAGGAAAAAAGCAATGATATACATGTATTATGTAGTGTGTGTTGATGGTGATCTGTATTGAAGCTCATCTGTCTATCCTGTCTAATCTGTCTTTCCATTAGCCTGATGCCAATGACTTAATGAATATAACTCAGTTTTCTTATTCAACATTCGAGTTCTCCAAAAACCCTTGCTTGAGTGAAGGCTCCTGATCTTGCAATTGTTTGAATGTGAGCTTGTTAAGTTTACTTAATATTCTTTTAAGTAATAACAATCATTGTGAAAAAGAATAAAATTTATATATTTGGAAATATAACAATTACAAACTATTATTAATGTATATTAAAAATCTTATTAAAAGATGCAAACCATGTTACTATGCAATGACTATAACAGACTGAACTACTTTGATCTGTGTTTAGTTTATTTATACAAATTATGAAAAGACCCAAGGAGCTTAATATAGACATATACCATTTTTTTCTTTTTTTTTTTTCTCTCCTCTTTTTTCTGTTGCCCTGACTTACTTGATTTACGATTCCTCCACTGTACAAAGCACTCAGATGTCTTCTTAAGCCGAATTTCTGAATCAAATGAGTAACAATTAATATATTTAATACTGCTAGTTTCCTTTAGTTAAAACTTGGAAAAAAATCAGTCTAAATTTGTGCCAGAACTTAAAAATTGGTTGTATACATGTATGTACATGCACCTATCTACATAAAAATCATTTTCACCATTTAAGTTAATTTCTGCTCTGAAGACTGTCTCATTGTTCATTGATGCTGTAACGAGGAAAACATCTTCTGAATCCACCTGTAAGACGAAAATAAGTTCCCAGGGTTACAGTTACTTAACAAGCCATTGTAAGAGTCACCAAACACTCCTTTAAATACCAGTACAATGTCAGAGCACATCAATGGGATTAACTGACCAGCATATAATGAGAATGAGCTCAATTTGTATTTCTCTATGTTAAAGATCTAGATGACAAATCTGGAACACTAGGGAAATACAAATCAAACTAATTCAATATCATTTTGATCAGAAATTTCTTAATGATTTTAAACAAAAAATAGCATAGACTAGAACTCGAGGCAGCAACTGTCAAAGTTTGATCTACTAAAAGATGATGTGAGACTGAGATAGCACTTTCATCAGTATCTCTGCTTTACTTGTACTGACTAAATTAGAACATTTTTCACTTGAGTGTTGAAAGATATTCACATTTGCTTTGGTTTTGCATTTCTACACTGCATGATTGGCTTACATGTAAAAAACTGGTGCCACATCCAATCAGTCTTATCAGAATTAAACCAACTGTGACTTGCACACTTCGTGTCAAAAAAGTGAAGCTTTGGAGCCCAATGGCTCATAGCTGCTGAAGCTTATCCTGGTTTCTGTAGCGTGAGGCAGCTAGGAGTATTTCTACTCCCCCTGGACGGGATGCTAATCCATCACAGGTCACTCCCCCGCAATTTGTTAGGTTTCCCCAACAATTCGCCAGTACCCTTTTTATACTCCTGGGTGGAGTGAGGCACTGTGAGAGTTAAGTGTCTTGCCCAAGAACAAAAACACACGCTTTGTGTCAGCTATACACATATTTGCTTTGAGGTTTGATTGATGCAGTGGATTGTCTCCATCATTAATAAATCACTGACTGGCCAGAGTGATAAATAAATACTACCTAGAGTTCTTGGTTTCAAACTGCTTTGTAGGGTCAGTTTTTAAAAATTAACTGACTAAATGGTTTCAGGCATACTCCACTGACACCCTTAGCTGACAGGAGTATCTGTTTTGTGCTTCAGACAGAAAGGACCTACACCAACTTTTTATTTTTAAGCAACAATAATTATTATGTTATGGTATTAACATTTTGTTAACAGTTGTATTGTTTGTGCTTTCAAAAAGTGTAAATTTAAATTTAACAATGCAATTACCTTCTTCTTGTGAATGACGATTGGTATGACACTTTCTATAACTGGAACCCATCTCAAAGGACCATCATCTGAAGACAATGTATTGACCTCTGCAAGGGAACTGAAAAGAACATGAACCTGTAAGTTACAAACAGTCACAAGGCAGACATAACTGTGACATTTTCTAGAGAAACAGAGGAATCTGCAACCAAGCAGGCTGTCCAGTATGGAGCAGCCATCAGCTTGCTGGGGATTACTCTGGAAATGCTATAATACTTTTCACACCATGGTAGTTCCTCACAGCATTTCAATCATTTTGAAAAATTGAGGTCCTGCCACCCCATGTTTGGAGGGCCAACTATATAACTCATGGAAAAGTTTTCATTAATAGGTTAACCCTTGAGACCAAATACAGAATTTGCTTTTGCATATCAGCATAAAATAGTTTTGTGCCTGTTTATAATGCAGCTTATAGATTCTGAGACAGTACATGATGGTGAAAATTAGTCAACTCTCAACCGACTGTTGTCTGAGATGTTTATCAAGTGTTGATTGATCAACACTCAACCGCAGATGCCTTTAGTACACATGATCCAATTTTTCCAAGTTAGCCCTAACAGGTTGTATATCTAAATTTATGACTGGTGCCTGTAAATTTTAGCCTAACAGGTTCTAAAAATCCTGGTTCTCATATGTCAAATTTAATCATGTACCGGTACTTAATTTTCACAAGACAGAATGTCTGTACATGTCGTTTTGAATATGGAAATGCTATTTCCCTGCAAATATTGTTTAATTTGTTTAGCTTTTCATACCTCCAGGGATTGTCACTGCGATCAAAATGTGGACTTTCCTTCAATTTTTCATTCTCCTTATCGCTTTCCTTGGTTAAATGCACTTTCTGTTAAAAGTTAAGCTGAGTCTTTGAATTTACAAAATGTTTAATATGTACATTTGGTAACTTTAAACAAGCTAAATAGTTTAGAGAAGAGATTGTAAAATAAAATACATCTCATTTAATATTTAAAATCAAATATGATAAACTATTTTAATTTTTGGTCAAGAAAACACGCAAAATAAGAGCCCATAATGCACTGTATCAATCGATGAGAACATTCAAGGTAGTGATCTTTGCACAAGAAATTATATCATTCACAAATTTTAATGACTTTAACATGCGTCAAGAAAATGTATTTTATATATTAGAATATAAAAAGCTTCAGTTTTGTTAAAGGTAGTCTTGGGCAACTACAGCAAAGAGTAAGGAATATTGATTTATAGTTATTCCACATTTTGTTAACCCCTGCCACTTCCATGTATTTTAGTTTTGAAAAACAATGATAATAATTAAAATGGTACTTGTAAAAATTATTTACCTAGTTTTCAATTTTTTCTGCTGTTCAAGGCATATAATGCTACTGTTATTTTTAAATTAATATATATCTACCTCTTTTGTGGAGGTCAGGTGCACTTGTTGCCTTGCTTGAGAAATGTGTTTCCACATTCTTTTTGGCCACATCTAAGGAGCAGTTTATTGGTAGTTTTTCATGGACAGCATCGGCATGCATGTTATTGTTAACAATGTTACTTTACAGAAGCTTTTTTATACTTGACCTAGTTTATGCTCACTGTTAAAAGTATTATTTACCAACTTGCATTCTAAAAGTATATAATTTTCATCTGTAACAAATTATTATGCAATAATTGTACTCTTTCATGTCTTTCAGTTAAGTTGTCAGTCTTAATTTCAGACCAGTCAACTTCAGCTCAGTCCTGATGAACAGCTTTATTCATGTGCCATAATCCTGCTAGAAGATTCAGCTAAGAAATCTTTTTGTAGTTTGTTTTTCAAAAACACGAATTAATGGTCAGCATCATGTTTCTTGTTGCAGTATCATGGATATCAACAACAAATTGTCATAAATAATTCAAGAGAATATAACAATGGAAAGAATTCATACTTTGGATCTTCTAGCACTGAATGGGTTAGAAAGTACATGAATTAACCAGATCCAGATATCACTGACAAAAGGATGTACATGTACTAAACCATAAACCAGGTTAACATGCTTAATTATGTCACCTTGGGCTCTGTCAGCTTACAAAAATTATCACTGGTCTAAACCACAGCATGAGCTTTAATAGATTTTATCGTCAAAGTTATTAGCATAAGAAAACAGTTGGTAGATATTGTTTTAAATAAAATGCAGTAAATAAAGCAATAAAAAAATGCAAACCCTGAGGATTGGAAGAGGGTGTAATAAATTATTGAACAGTTTCAATTTTTAAACAACAGGATGAGTTTATCCAGCACTCAGCTGCAGGTTTATTAAAGGACATTGTTTCCTAAGACAAAAATAAACTGTGCAATATAGTATAGATTTTTTGTGTACCTTACATACTGATTAAGCTTATCTGTTGCAATACTGTTCCACTCTGAATTAAAGTTAAATTAAAAAAATTCAACCTGAGCTAGCAAAGTTTATTATAAATTGTGTCTAGCTAGAGCTGCTCTTGGAGTTCAGAAATGATGTGGCCAATTTCTGTGATTGCTACAGTGTACGTAGTGGCAATATTTCTTTCTGTATTTGTATCGTCTATCCAATACCTAACAGAAGTGTTTGAGTTGCCTAGCAACAGCAGTAATAGAGCTCAGAATGACATCAATGCACTTTTCATGTTATTATTTATTTTTAATTTTAACGCAAGTCGTGTGTCCTTCAAAAGTAATTTTACCGGCCTCTATGTTGCTGTTTCAAAACTATATTGCATGTTGGAATTATTCCATAAGAGGCCCTCACCATGAGTCTGGACAATATTTACAAACTCGCTCAACAATGATTTTACATTATTGTTCATTCATGATAATATTTTGTTGTATCGAAGAACATTTGTCTTTGATTTTAATTTTCTTCTGAAAGAGGAGGGTGTTGGAGTTTTTGGTTTTACAGTTTTGGTTATTTTCCACATTGGTTTTTCAGTTTCTGCATTTATAACATCTGGTTTTTCTGTTTTGGTATCTATTTACAGTTTTCAGTTTTTTTCCTTTTTTAGTGGCTGGTTTTTTCTTTTTGATTCTAAGAAAAGACAATAGAAAACCCTCCTTGGAATGACCAAAAGGTGGCCATTATTCCTTAATAGAGGTGGTCAGTTAATAGGTTTTTACTCACAATAATTTGGGACTGGCCACTTCGTAAGAGGTGGCTGTTGAAGGTCAGCGTACAAGCCAAGTGGCCCATAAGCTGGCATACGTTCCCAGTTTCTGTAGCATGAAGCGACCAGGAGTATTTCTATTCCCTCCTGGATGGGGTCCTAGTCCATTGTAGGGTTAGCTCCAGCATTAAATTCACTGTTACCCATTTAATATAAGCCTAGATGGAGACAGGCACTGTAAGAGAAATACGTCTTGCCCAAAATCACAACACAGTGTCCTTGGCCAGCGCTCAAACCTGGACTGCTTGAACCAGAGTTGAGCACACTAAGAATGGGGCCACCCTGGCTGCTCAACAGGTGGCTGCTTAATTAGACATTCAACTGTACATTTAGATTTAACAACAAGAGACCACTTCTCGATCACTGATGTAAGCAAGTCATGCATTGCAACCAACCCAATGACAATTTGAATAATATAGCCCTAAGTGAAACAATGCTAATACAAACTTTCATTGGAAGTTATGATCATTTTCTAATTATTGGACAAATGTTTAGTTTTAGGACAATAATTATCAAATTTATTAATATTGCTCAGTAATTCATAAAACTCTTTAGTTTTTCTACTTATAGCAAGATTAATATTACTTTGGAATTTATATTTTCAAACCTCATGTATTGGGTTAAGTTATAGCCAAAAATAATTTGTTCGTTACATAATATTATATCGCGTATCGGGGGTTATATGCATGCAAGTACGTTAACAGTTGTGTTGTATGAAACAGCAAAGGACTTGATATTTCATGCGAAAAAAAAAAAAATCCACGGGCCTCATGTCAACGGCTTATAATTATCGAGGAACAAAATGGAACAAGAAGGGATGGGTGATATTGATTTGGGTAATTTTATAGCTCGACTAAAATTCGTGAAGTATATAGTTAATGTAAAGCGTGAAATTGGACCAAACAACGGTTTTCCTGAAGCGTTCTTGCTATGAGAACAAATAAACCCACTAAAGCTGTCAAAAAATTGAACAGATTTTTTCAACAAGTTGTGAATTCAGTCAAAAAGTCATCACACCAATGTAAACAAATATTGGAGCGCATGCAGACGGTGCTGTCAAAATGTTTACCGTATAACTTGAATGCCCCCGTCTTTGCTCCAGTTCTCGATGTACTTTGTAACTTCATGTGACTCAAATCCGTTGGCACCTGAAGGAAACAAGCCTATCTGGCCCCCGATTTGGGGGCCAGACGGATGGCTTTCTTTGTTGCCAATATTGTCTTCGTTTGTTAAACAAGATCCATCAAGACAGCTTGGCGATACGACTTCATCTAGCAGAAATACGCAGTATTACTGCCCTCAGTTAAGTCATCAGACGTCACTGCGAGTGGTAACGAAGCCAGAAGACCACTCTCTGTTAAGGAAAGAAAGGAGAAACGCTCTTACTATGCCAGAGGAATGTTTCTTTCAAACCGTTTCATTATGCCTTCGGTTCCGCTTTACTGTGATCAACTCGCATGTTTGACCAGCTTACACTCCTGTGTGTCTAAGATCAAACGAGCTGAACGATCGAGTAACCCTTCTCTAATGGATTTATAATTCTCCATTAAAGCTTAAATATATGTCTACAAGATCAGACTTTTGCAAATCGTTCAATTAAATTTTTCCTTGAGGCATTCGATAAGATCGGTATCAAGTACTCAAAAGTCAATCGAGAGTTATTGAACATTTTGGCTGAAGAATAGCGTATCACACAATAGCAACCAAGAAGTTTGAGAAACAACGGCTATCAAAGAAATGAAGTCTAAGTGAACAATTTACCTGAAGTAAGTGATCCTTTTCCGTTTTGTTAAGAAGTATTTACAAGTTCCTTTTGCTCAAACCCCGCTTCGCACGTACGGGTTCCTGCGGCGAGCTCGTTACTCCACAAAGTGTTCGTAGTTACAAAGGACTGCAGCCTGTGATTGGTGGCTGGTTAATTTGCATGACATTCCAATGAATCCTCGAGGGAAAACGTGATTAAATCCACACGACTTCATTAAAACATGGTAAAGGTTATTTGATCACAATAGTTCGGAAAAATTGACTGCAACTTGAAAATGATCTTTTGGCCTTGATGTTAACTGAACGACTCGTGTGTGTCTAATTTTATTATCAAACACGAGACTCTTGTTTCTTGGGCCAGGCATGGCCTGTCAAACCCCCATCAAACGGGATATTCTGAACTATTAAACCCAGTAATCAAATGCAAGACTACCTTGATTGAATATTTAAACTAAGAACTGGATAAATATTACAGATTAACAGGAGCCGATTACAGTGGACTTGGATGGATCATCTCGGTAAATTATCCAGGACTTGAACATGCTTGCTCAAACATTGTGACTTATTGAAGAAACAAAATTTACAGCAGAGTCCTGAACGATCCGATCGCGGAATTGTCAAAATAAATGATTTATCCAACAACATTAACAACAACACACCCTTAATGTCCAAAATAGAAAAACTCTTCGTTACAAAAAAAAAAAAAAGATAATTGAAACAGAAAATGAGGTAAAATTTGCCCAGTATAACTTAAAAACTAATAAAGACGTTGGTTGCCAATATATCCTTACATTCAGCTGTTTTATCGACCTTCAACGTGAAGTGTTCCCCGAAGTGTTCACACTAACACCAGCATCGATATAGCGTGCGTGTGTGTTGTCCTTGTCAGGTTTCTCTTTCCTTTCTCACGGATGTTTTCATTTTCATTGTCCATTGGTACCGCGCAGACTGTCTAATCAAAGGGCAAAGGGTGTACTAGCGCGTTATCAGCCTGTTGGCTCGAGGGGTGTTTTCTTGAGGGACACACATAAAGGTGCTTTTGATGACATTCTACCAAACTCTAGTACTTTAGACACGCTATAATATAATGGACTGACCAAGAGCTAGACTCTGCATGCGGTAAATGAACGGTTTGTTAAGGTTAATTATGATCTCGGTGACTTTTTGCCTTCGCGTTAAGCCGGAAGAATCAACGAAAGGGGTTTATTACCGATTTTCGTGACTCAGTTTAAATCCAGATTATTATCACCCCAAACTTCTGTTCAATCCTACTGTCGGCTATTTTTGTGACATTTTTTCACCATTACTAGCTTGAAAATAATTTTAACCTGAACTAAACATGCTCAGGGGAGGACTGCCAGAGAGAGGTTTTACAGGCTAGAGGTATAAGGAAGGACAGTGACTTCACAAGCTTAACTATAGAAAAAGAAGGAAAAACTGACCTTTAGCATTTCAATTATCTCAAAGAGAGGCACTTAACGGCTGGGGCATCCAATGTATTTTAAGGAGTTATCCAATCCAAGGTTGTGAAAGGGGAATCATTTTATATCGAAGTTCTATGATAAGGCTTACCTTTTCGGTCAAAAAATTAAAAGTGTAAGGATTTGGACCTCATAGAGGAGTCTTCCCTTGTAAAGCTTTGTTAGGAACCTCGCTGAAAATACAGTAAACACCCGCGTATGAGAGACTAAAATTTAAGAACCTGTCAGGCTAAAATTTTCCAGTTAAAGCACACTTCACATAAGAACCATTCTCGGCTAAAATTTCAATACAGGTTCTTATTTTCAAAATATAAAGTTCTTTCAAATATAGCACAGTACATCACATGCAGTACAAAAAAAAGGTAACAAAGGAGTGTTGTAAGACCACAATACTGTACTGTGACTGAATTAATATAAACTCCACACTCATGAGTACAAGTTCGGTTTTTTTTTAAACAAAAATTAAGAACCTGATTAAGAACCTAGGTAGCCTATTTTCACAATAAAAAACATTTATATAAGAAGCTATGGAAGCTAACTTGAAAAAACCGAGGTTCTTGCATGCTGGTTTTTACCGTATTCGTTTCAAAGATTTAAGACCAGTTGTGAGTACGCTGTGAGGACCTACCTAAATTTCTTGTTGGGTTCCCTGGTTTCCAGTCTTTCTCATACAGGTCGACAAAATGGCGGAAAGGCTGAACTATTTTTGCTAAGATTTCTGTCTTCGTTAAAGTAAGCAGAAGCTTATATACTACAGCGGAATCACGCAAAACTTTGAAATTTTTTAATCCAACTTCTTGTTTATTTATTTATTTCTACTGTCTAGTCGGTAATAGAAGCATTTGAATGTTGTTTTTTGGAAAACTTTGAAATATTAGTAAGCTTATAAATTGGAAGACGAATATGGCCCTAATGGAGCAAGAAATTAACATCGTTGAAATTCCTCGGTTGAACATACAGTGGGATTGGAAAGAAGCCCTAAGGTACGTCCATAGATTACAGGCGAGTGCATGCCTCAGGACTCAAATCTGTTATTGTCTTGAAGTTTGCACATGGTTATTTGTGCTGTAGTGACGTAAGCTTAAGCTCAGTTTAGTTTATAATGGGAACTGTATTGTTTTAGTTTATAGCATATTAAGGTATAGTTTGCATCATACCAAATGGTCCCTACAGCTGGAGCTCTAGGGGAAGTTCAATTGAACCCTTCTAAATTAAAAAAAAAATGAGACATTATAACACACTGACTTGCCCTCAGAATGCTGAAAATCCCATTCGGAGGACCTCAATTCCAATTTTCAGGGGGAGGATGCCCCTGGACCCCGTACAGGGGAATGCCTTCAGCAGTCCGTATCTTGAACCTGCTTCCCATTAGCCTGTGAGCAGGCTCACATTGGAGCACAAGAACGCGCAGCAAAGCCGCGAGATGAAAAAGTGAGTCTTTCTTGGCTCCTCTTCACCAGACTCCTTCTCGCCAGATCGCTTTGCTCTGCTCACATGCATGACTCAAAGGTGAGCCTGCTCGCAGACTACCTTCCCATTAGAACACAATGTCCTTGGCCAGGGCTTGAACCCAGACCACTTGATCCAGACACAAGCACACTCACCATGTGGTCACCGGGGCTCAAAAAAGTTATAAACATGTCAGGTAATTTTCAAAAATTTTCTTGTAGCTATGATTAATAATTTTTGTTAACAAGACTTGTGTCTTCCAGATTTAGATGTAACCTGTAGTGATTATCATACCTGTGCTTTCCAACTTGTAGTAATGGACTCCACTTGGTGCTGTTGCTATTATTAATCAAATTAATTTGAATGATTAATTGCTAAATTTATTCCTTCCGTTACACAGAAACCCTGGTGGAAAGGCTTGGATCTCATGCTCAAGAATTAGTATGTACTGCTCAAAATTTTAAAAACTTCTTTATTCAGTAATAAAGTACTGGTACTGGTACTTATATATAATTTGTTGAACGTGGATATGGTCCAGTGAAATATGCAGCACTCCCCTTGTCTCACACACTCACTTTAACATCCTTGTTCTCGCTTGGTGGTTTTCTTACTCATTTTCTCTTGCTCTGCTTGACTCCTCCCCTCTGAGTCACTCAATTGCTGGTGCATGTCCTCACTTGACTGATGTGTTTACTAATTCACTCAGATCTCTTTGCTTACTTCTTACTTGCTTCTTAATTGCTTTGCTTACTTCCTTTAGGAGTTTTTAAGACTTTATTTATGTCTATATATATTTACATACAAACTAAAGACATTTATAAGTTATAATTATCCTAGTGGTCGGTAGAAAATTAACTGATTGAATTATCTATTAGATCGGCCCACAGTTTATGGAGACCTTGTCAAGGCACATGACAGTCAAGATAACATTGATTGCAACTCCTTAAACCTTAAAGCATCTGATGGATTCTCAGTAACAAATGTTGACAAGGTTGGAAATATGAAACTGTGTTATGAACTGTATTTCAGTGTTAATTTCAACCACATACAGTCAACTCTTATCTTGCAGACACCCCACCATTGCAGACATTCTGCTATTTTGGACAAAGCATACATCCCTGACTGATTGTGCAAAGAAATGTATGGAGACAGCTCCTGTTATTTTGGACTCCTGTTATTATGGAATTGCAGGCACTCCATGCAATCCCAAACTAAGATTTGTTGTTCTTATCTCATTACAATAGAAAATTTGGATGTTTTGATGACTGAATGGTATAATTACTCTGCAGTCTTGGAACATTCACTAGTCTGTACACTCTTTTGACCTATATCATATGATTATGTACGAAAGTAAAATGTGTATCACAAATTAAAAGAAACTGGAACTCTTGAAAGAGTATATTTAGTAGTATACCAAAACTTGGGTCATTTTCATCACACCCCACTGAAACCTAAAATGTCAGTCCCAAAGGAGTTCACTATAAGGAGAGTTGGCTGTAAATTTAACAAATCGAATGTGCTTTAGTGTGGTCTGTACTCTTATTGACAACGATACGCGTCGTCACAGTGATCAAAATGTTGTGGACTCACTCGGCTGCACCTTGTGAGTCCACAACAATTTTGACCACTGTGATGATGTGTATCATTGCCAATAAGAGTACAGACCATGCTAAACCACATTTTCATTTGTTTTTTTACCACAATATCAATGTCAAAGAAAATGTTTTTTTCAGAGCACAAGTTGAAAAAGGCGTTGCGTGACACATCAACGTGAGCAGCGTTGTCTGGACTCTTATCAACAATGGCAAATTAGCCAATCAGATGGCGAGATTAGTAGCAATTGTGGTAAAAACTATGTTATCCTCTTATTTCAGGCTTGTCTCACCCTATCATTTCCAGAAGAGGGATATTCTACAAAGTTTGTTCCACCAAGGACTGTTTTTGCAAGTCTTCACAAGAAGAGCGTAAGTGTGGTAAATTTTTGGATTTTTCTCATATGGGTCCTGTGTTATAGAAAAATAAGAAATGTATTTACTTTAGGTCATCAGAAGATGACTGACATGTGGCTTTTAAGGACAATTGAAAGCTTGAAGTCATGTAGTCTGTTATCAGACAGATAACAGCAGTTTGCAATGATGAGAGTAAAGATAATATTAGACTGTGTGTCATATCTCCAGTCATCAGTCAGAAAAGTCTCAAAACACAAAACAAAATACTAAGCTATCTCCTAACTTGAAGTTGATAAGGGGTGCTGTAAATTAACTTTTGTCAGCACTTTGTCAGAGCAGCCAGAGTAAAAAGCAAATGAAAACTAAAAGAGGTGCAGAGGTGACTTGGCCAACATGAAGTAAATGAAGCACATCAAAATAATTACTCTGCAGACAAATATTTTGTCTGAGCCCCCAATTTGGTCACTGCAAAACCATGATCGTGTCAGGTACCAGTTGGTCATTCTGATTTAAGACACGGAGCTTTAGAAGGTACTGTGAGCTCTGTCCAAGTTCTAAGTAGTAGTGGTTGTTTCCCTGACTGTTAAACATCAAGTTAACAAAATCAAATGAAATGCCATTAGATTTCCCATTAATTGAAATACTAAATCCATTTCCTCTCTCAGATTCGATGCATAGATGTATCACCTGGAGGGGGACTGGGTGTGTCTAGCGGGGATGATGGTACTCTGCTTATTTGGGACACCAGTAATGGTGTTGTAAGGGTATGTTCTGCTTTTCATTCATTCGTGACTTAGCTGCCTGGCATTTGATCAGAAGATGGAGTAGTAGATAAAAAGTGTTAATTTATGAAAGTTTATAGCATGTCTAAATGTTCTTGCAGATAAGCCCACATCCCCGATTTGCTACAAAAAGTTTTAGTAGAAAGGTGCGGCTTATCTGCCGGTGTTTTCAGTAAATGGCTTTGTTTTTAAGTTAATTTTAAGCGAGCAGTAGATTGTTTTTCAGCTTAGTAGTGAACTTCTATTCATTAAATGGTAGCCAACATTTAGCCCACATGCTGGTCTTTAAAGTTTGTTTTCTGGTGTTTGTTTGCAGCATGATCTCCAAGGGCACATATCAGATGTGAACACTTGTAGGTTCTTCCCATCAGGGAAAGTTGTTCTTAGTGGTGGAGCTGACTTACGGCTTAAAATCTGGTCTGCCGAAGATGGAAATTGTCCTGTGACATTGAAAGGCCATACAGGAGGTGAGAACTGCCTCACTTTGTATTCAGTGGAAGTGCTATTGATTTACTTAATTTAATGTGTTGTTCTCTGAACTATAACAAGCTTAAGAAGCTATGATAGGCTCACACTTCATCAGTATTATTTCAACCTTTTTGAGTTTCAGCTCATTAAAAGATGCTGAAACTTTGCAGCCCCACTAATAATTATAATAAGTAATAATAGTTTATTTATATATCACACGCATCCATTATTTGCCTGAGCTGCTTGCTTTAACCAGTTGATTGCAAACTAGGCTTTTTGATTGATTGATTGATTGATTGATCAATCAATTGATTAACTGATTGATTGGAAGATTGATTGATTAATTAACTGACTGACTGATTGATTAGATTGATTGATTGATTGATTGATTGATTGATTGGTTGATTGATTGATTGATTAATTGATTGGTTGATTGATTGATTGATTGGTTGGTTGATTGATTGATTGATTGATTGATTGATTGATAGCAAGTGAAACGTTTCTATAGCCTCTTTTGTAACCTTATTTTTCTAAAGCACATATTTGTATTTGCAGTCAACCAAGCTTTTTATCAATTTCCATTGGAAGATTCCTGTTTAATTTTCATTTTCATTCTAATAGTATTTTGCTTTTGTAGGAGTTGTTGATACAGCAATAGTTGATCGAGGAAGGAACATTTTGTGTAAGTTATGTTACATACAGCAGGTTTTATCTGAGTGTTGAAAGGAACTACACCACACATTTTCCCATGGTTTGCATCAGCTACATGTACATATACAATATATCTTTCAAATTTGGCAAACATTGATGTTCAATTTCTAAGAGTTTTGCGTGCAGCTGTGTGTAGAATAGACATGGTTAGGTAAAGTGGTTTGGTTTAAACAAGCTCACCTACATGTATGGCTCGCACAACTTTCAAGATTTCTCAAGCTCATCAAACCCCGTCAAGTGTTTTGTTAGGTTCTTAGTCCTATTTATTTTATAGTCACCCGTAAAAGGATGCGGATAAATTTTCAAATTGCACTCTCTGCGCTGATGCCCGGCTGTGTTCTTGTTCTTGTTTGATTATATCAGCATGTTCTAGAGATGGAACTGTTCGTCTGTGGGATTGCGGAGAAGCCAAGTGTCTGGCAGTTGTGTCCAAAAGTGACTGTCCTGTAAATTCATGTGCATTAACAGAGCTTCATGGAATGGAAAACACATCGGAGAACCAAACAAGTAAGATTCCATTTACAACCAATAATGATCTAAGAGCCTCATTGTGCATTTTTGCTTTCTTCGCCTAAAAACTATTCTTTTGCAGGGACAATTTTAAAGTGGTAGGGCTGAAAAATCTAAAGTATTAGGGGTCACTGTTCAGACGTTTGTTACTTTCAGGTGGTAAACTTCATACATTTTCCATGTCATCTTGGGCGCTAAAAAAACGTGGTAGGGTTACAGTCCTACCAGCCCCTCCCCCTCTGCGGTCACTGTTTTGGACTAAACCCAGGAAAGGAATGAGGACCAGTAAAGGGAGAGTCTGCTGCAGAACAGGCGTAATTTTTTGCGTATTTTAGGCGAACAGAGGCAAAAGCGAGGCGAGCGCCAAGCGCGAGTCGCGCGTGAGGGGAACAGCGCGAAAAAAATACCTTTTTTTTTCGCGCTCGCCTCGCTATCGCCTAAAATACGCAAAAAAATTACGCCTGTTCTGCAGGCTAGTAAAGGGATTACGAGAGTGTGACTGGAGACAAAAAACAAGGAGGGATGGTAAATGGGAAGCGGAGTAAGCGTTTTCAGCTAACCCCGAGGTGCACCCCTCCCTAACCACCATCACCACCACCACCTCATTAATACATCGCTACCAGTCCCTTCTCTGCTAAATCTTGACTGGAATGCAGGCGTATCTTAGCGAGCGAGCGCATTTTGATCGGGCGAGTTCCGCGGCATAAAATGGAGGCTTGGAGAAATTGTTCATTTTTGAAAGGTTAACTGAACGGGATGCGGGATATTAAGGTCAAAAAGTAACGGTACATTGGATGCTCAGGTTCTTCCCCCGTAATGGGGCCTGACTGAACAGTCTATATTCTGATTATCAACTGCTACCATTCTGACTGTAAGCGAAATGTGGAAAGAGACAACAAGTGTTCAAAACAGTCTCAAAAGATTGAACACAGAGGGGAATGGTCGTCGTCTAGGTTATGTGATCTTTTCTGTATGAAGACACGTTTTACTCAAGTTGATATGCGGTTATTCGGTTACAATTAGAACTTCCTCCAATATAGCATTTTAGATCTGCAGTATTCTAATTCCAAGGTGAACGCGAGGTTGGAACTGAAGGAAAATTACTCCTGTTTGCAAAGGAAGACGGCTTTCTTGATGGTGTTGATGTGTATAATAGGAAAAAGGTACCCAGTTGTTTTGTAGAAAATGTTACTTTCAATTGTCTTTACAGCCAACCGGATATTTTAATTTTTAATTTCTCTGTAATATTTTTGCAAATGACTAAAATTGTCTCAAACGACGTTGTTTATTCCAACACTTTTTATCCGAATAGTATCTGGGCTTCAAATTTCCTTTGGAAACAACGCCCATCCAATTTCACAAAGTGGACATTGATATGTGATGTCGTTGTCAGCGTTTCGGGCGACTATTTTTTCTTATGATATTTTATTCTATTTTATTTCGCAAACAAAACTATGAGAATTTGGCTTGTAGGCTTTGAACTGAACTTTTTTTCGAAGAGAAATGTTTGATACTTTTCTGTTGCTTCAATGTTTAGGTTTTTCAGTTTAAGTGTCCGTCAGCCGTGAACTGCTGTGCATTTTTGTCGGAATATGAAGCTGTCGGTGGAACAGAGGATGGATGCCTGTGGATTTTGGACGTGAGATCTCCAAGGTTGGTAATGAACAGGGATGTAGGATATCAATTGAAAACCAGTGACGGAAAGACGTGAAAAATACTTGTCTTTAGTTTGACGAACAGTCAACTCAAGTCACCTATTGCCCTGAGCTATGGTGAGACTTAAATTTACGAGTCATCGATGAAGATTTTTCCTTCCCTTCGGAATACACCAGCGAAAATTGGTAGAAAGTAACTTTCTCACACACCGCTACTAGCCATGTCAAGCTACCCGCCGCCGCCTGGCCATTATTGCAAAATCAAAGCTAATACAAGTAGCATCACGCTTAAGACTGGAAATGACGAAAAAGTTCAAGGTTTGTGCATTATACTGGTATAATATGAAAACTTAAAATCTTTGGGTGGGCGGGAAAGTCGGCAATGGCAGACACACCAAAAACAACTGCCCGCCCCAAAGGTCACATGACCTATACCCAGGCCCCAGCGGCGTGTGAGAAAAACGTTTTTGACTTATTTCATTTCACTCAGCCAGTGAAAAATTACTCTTGGGTTTTCCACGGTGCATGTGTGTACACGAGATCCGGGAACAAGACTACATGTGCTGTGTTTTAAAAATAAACAGTCCAATCAGCTTAGCCATTGAACTGAACAATCCAGTGTAGTCTTGTTTGAAATAGACTGTCAAATATATCGTAAACTATTTCGATAAATGATATAATTGAAGTGTCATGCGGTCAGCATACAAACGATCGCCTTACCTATCATAAATGTTCATCACGTTGGTAAGGTTGTGAACTTTTTTGAAACTGCTACAGTGTTACCATAGTGTCGCCATTATCATTGTTGAGAGCTAACCGAAAATAGGCTCTCCTGCAGAGTGTTGTTTGAACTAACCTGGACGCTATTAAGGCTAACCAGAGCGCTATTTACAGGAAGTTAATCGACACCCTGATAGGCTACTAAACGATATGCTATTTAGGCTAACCGGAATCGGCTGTTTAGACTGACTTGTAGAAAGTTATTTGGGCTCAACTCGAAGTCCAACCAGCTGGAGAATCCTAGCTAATGTTTCTTTATTCTAGTTGAATTCAAGCTAAATCTTTCATCACCCTGACGGACATTTCTTGCAACTAAACTACAACGGCTCGAAAAATTCCAGCTTAATACAGAACCTGAGGACATCTTGGGTTTACCGATCAGGAGGCTACGAGACACAACGTGACAAACGAATCCAAACACACGTACACAAAAATTCAAAATAAAGAACAAACGCCCAAGGAAAAGCTTTGAGTTACAAACGTTAAAGAGCAAAAGACTAAAACAGGAAAAGTAATAGAGAAAAAAAATTAATGCAGATTTGAAATCAGGTTCTTTAGTTGATGATTTATAGATGGACACCAAAACAGAGTATCCTCAACCTGAAGAGCTCTCGGGCTGAGGGTAGCCTGTTTATCAGCGTTCTTTTATTACCCAAGTTTTTCCTTTTCATTCCTCCTTTAACATCAGTTTTCCAATTCATAAAAGTTTACCCATACTCCTCCTTAAACGAGATAACCAACACAACTTTGAATCTGCAAAATGGACGTGTAGGGTAATATAGATCTTGAAGAACCTTAGATCAAGACTATCATGATGGACACAAGCATTCTCTTAAAGCTAGCTGCATGAGACTAATCAACTTCAACCTTCACAATGTAATTTTTGCGTTGACAAGCTGTGCGTCTTTCTGAACGGTATTTCGTGACCTCGCACGGTTCTAAAAGTGAGGTACTCTTCAGTTAATCGTATGCCAGTGTATTTCTGTTAGTTACTTGGTAACTCCCAAGCTACACTGCTCGATGTTTATTATTGTTATGAAAAATCGCAGCTGCCAATCTTAGTGATTGGAAGGAATAGCTTTCCGTGTTTCCAGAGTTATGATTACACAAGGGGTTGTTTAGGCTAACGAAAGAGAAACCTAAACCGTTAAAAGGTGTTTCCACAGCTGTTATGTTACCATAACACTGGAGGCAAAAAAAAGAAAACTTCTGTTTCTTTCGTGAAATAAACGCTTCAATGAAAATAGTTCTGGCTCACGTTTGGGGAGCAGCGCGCGAGCCGCGCAGACTCGAGGCTTTCTTTTCGCCTCTTTACCAGACTCCTCCCCGCAGGATCGCTTCGCTCGCGACTTCGCTGTTCGCCGCTGGCGCGTTTGACTCAAAGGTGAGCCTGCTGGCAGGCTGAAATAGTCAAGTTGTTGATGTTTTATGAAAGTTACAATGAAAGGCTTTCATTTTTGAAATGATTGCAGCTGGTGTCACAGCTGGCTAAGGAACCTGTCTACGTTAAAGCATCTGTGATGTATATTTATGATGGGGTGAAACTTCTACCCAGGTGGAACGGACATTGGAACAAGTCCAAGAAGTTTTGTTTGTTAGACAAGATGAGCGGGGGCTGGTTGGAGGGAGGGGGAGATACTGGAAATTAGAGGAATTGGGAACGCACGGGGAAAAACGTTTGAGACAGAACCTTTCCTCCATCCTTGCTTTCCCTTCCCCACCAGTGATGAATGTTTTAAGACTAACTGTTTTGTGTTTGTTTGTTTATTTATTTTTTGTTTTAGTTTTCCAGTTGGTGTATTTCGTCGTTCAGCTTCGCCCGTACTTTCTCTCTCAAAACTTGGCGATCGCGGATTTCTAGCTTCTACAGGTGAGTTGAAGCAACTTCAGATTGGTGAATGTCGGTGGTCACAAAGCCGCTCTTTCATCTTTCGGGTACCTTCTGATGCTATAAATTTGGACACGAAGTGGCATAGGTAAACAGCGGGACGGGGGGGTGGGGCGGGAAATCGTGTCATACCTACTGCATTGGGTTCAGAATTCTGAGTTTTGGCTGGGTGGGGTCACTGTGTGTTCTTGGACAAGGCAGTGCCTCTTTCCACCCAGGACTATAAATGGGTGTTAGAACTCTATGGAAAGTCTTGATATGGAGCAAACTTTTTACGGTATCTGACCTCAGGCAACTATGAGAAGTCTAGACAATAAAATGCTTTATAGTGCAGGTGAAGAACAACTCATGGGAATGCTAACTCAAATGATTTTTAAAAATACTTAAGGTAAATATTATAGTTGTTCAAGTGTTAATTGATCTAAGGCAGCTGATGACCTGTCACTGGGTTCTAGTTACCCAGGTTACCCATGTTAATTCATTCCGATTTCAAGGAACTAGATTGGAATGGAGTTATTCCCCTAATTTGTATGAACATTTTTTCGCTATCTTTCTTATTTACAGGAGATGGGTCCTGTTTTTGTTGGAGTGCAGAACTGTTAAGCCAAGGACGAAGAGGAGAAGTAACAAGCTGGGAGTTGATTGGTCCTGATTGTGACCCAGTGTATAGCATTTGTAGATCTGCCAACACGGTGTATTCCGCTTGCCGAGACGCGAGCATCAGAAAATACGTGTTCAAACATTCGCAAATCTCCAGTTAAGTCTGTGCAGATTCTTGAAGCATTCAACATAACCCATTATTTATGGTGGACAGGCAAGGCACGCAGAACGCATTTTATACTGACGAAAAGTATGAAAGGGGAAGATCAAAAGTTCCTTTCACTCCAAGGAATGCTATGAAATATAGATACGATTACGAAAAATCAGTTTTAAGACAAGAATAAAACGTTTCATTTCATTTGAACTGGCATGCAAAAGTTCAACCAAGCGGTGTTTTTTTTTTTTTTTTTTTTTTTTTTTTTTTTTTTTTTTCTCACTTTTTAGTGCAAAATAGAACAAAAAACAACAAACAAATAAGAATTCTGCATTCGAAGGACACTATGTCGTAATCTTTGCAGTGTGAACATCCTGACATAATGACATAATAGCAACGTAACAGCGTAAACATAATGACACAAATAATTACCTAAGGAAAAAAACTGGTCTTTTTCCTATGCATTTATGTCGATATTCACATTGCGAAATAAAGCTAGCACGGCGTTATGTCGCTAGTGTGAACTTCAATTGTAGGCCTTACAGACCACGTAATATTCTCTAGAGAATTGTTCCTTTATCCATATTAAAATTATTCATTCTTATACACACGAATATTTGAAAATTTGAAAGCTAGAATTCTCAAGAGTATCATCACATAGTCTGAAATGGGGCAACAAACTGCCCCAGGTAAAATGACCCATTCAGTTTAGCCTAGCCACAGGCGATTGTGAGTATTGCGTAATAGTGATTTCATTGAAAAAATAGGATTTTGTATGGCATATTTACTACATGCTGTGGGAAACAGTAATACTCTCTCTGTTCAGGAGTCCTGTCTATTCCCTCCACCTTAAATTCCCAGTGGACTGACACATTTCGCCGTGACCGCTGTTACGTAATATTTTAGCTGACTCAAAGCGTAAGGTAACCTGAGAGGATGGGATTGAACCTTTTTAATAGGAAATTCCAACTTCATGCCAGTATGTAATACAGTAAATTTCTAATTGCTCTTCGCTTGTTCATTAATGTTCGAAAAATAAGGCCCTTCGCGTCACGGCGTCACGCAACGCTTCTCGTCACACTCAGGAGCCATGACTATGCTATGGCTCATGGGCTCCTGCACAGTCATGGGCTCCTGTTATTGTACGACTGAGTTCGGATACCCCGTGGGTTAAGACTCGTGTTCATCGAAAATTGAGGGGGCCCCCTGAAATTTTTTCGCCTTGTAAATCTATTCAAATTACACATGTAAATTTAAAGAGAATGTCACATGTTGTCAGGCTTGAGAGAATGGTTATGCAATTCTGGATCCAGACGCAGAGTAAATCACGTTAGTGTGAATAATTTCAAGAGCTATGTCATTTTTGAGCGAAAACAAGTTTTTGATCGGAGGGATTGCACTATCATCTGCAGCAGTAGGATTTGTTACTGCTTGGGTTTTGGGACGTAGGGGCAATTCACTCTTTAAACTCGGCAAGACCCACACTGAACTCAGCCCAGTCAATAGATATGTTATGGAATATGGAATCCGAGAGCCCTCGCCACTTAGAAAACTTCGACAGGTAAGAATTTAATTGAAGAGTATATTATGGACAAATTTACCATAAGGGGTTACACGACATTGGACAAGATTTCTGTATCGTCAAATATGGCCGGTCCAAACGTCGTTTCACTCGGGTGCCGAGGATTTAGTTCGCTGAATAATTTCGACCTTGAGTGACTTTTAGCGATGGTTGATTCAGACGCCGTGTCGAACTTAAGGTGATAAACCAGAGGCAAGCAATTATCGATGCGGAATATCGGCGTTGAGAAATGCAAGGATTCTGTGCAAACCAACAAGCTATTTCTAAACTTTGGCGTTAAGGATAAAATTTCAGGGAAAAACATAGGATTGCCCACAGGGCACCCATATGAGCGGATTGACACGTGTATGTGTAACATAACAACCTCATCAAGGTTAAATCGCTAAAATTCGACGTCTCGAGCGGTAGAGAGGACAGGAAAAAACAGCAGATGGTAGGTTTACGTTATGGAACTTGGCTTTGTTTTTTTTATTGACACCCGTTCGATATTCCCTACATTACATAATTTTTTTTTATCGTTTTACAAAGAGTCACAACCACCGCCCGGATAGCCCTCGGTGGATTGTCTCTATTAGCATTTTTTGTTGGCAAAATTAAACTTGCAAATACGAAAAGCTCCATGCATGACTAATCAAGCCATTTTATTTCTAAACTGACCTTCTTAGAGTCAGTCATCAATGTCGTTATATCTCGATCACATTTCAGTAATACACAACCCTCGACTACATGAGAACACACTACGATAAACGGCAGGGACATTTTCTTATAAAACTGCTCTCGTTTCTCATCGAGCCCCTTGTCTACAGTGAATAAATTTCCAACCACAAACCGTGGCGGGCGCACTGAGGAGTGAAAGTGGGGGAAGCGGGCCTATTAAAAAAAAATTATACCACTCTCCCCGATAAATTATTCCGAGAAAAAAAATCGGGTAGAAGGGAACTTCGAGGGAATACATTTTTGTAAAATTTGAGCATAACTCGCTAGGTTGGCCTTGTTTCAGGAAGGTTTCGGGAATAATTAGTAATCCGATATTCCATTCACCACTAGAAATTCTGAAAAAGAAAAAACGGTTTTTCTGATCGAGGTGAAAGCGGGTCTGGTCTTACGGGTGCAGGAAGGAAGGAACCCAGGGGCCCATAAAAGAGCTGTCTTCATTTCAACCCCTTCTCCCCGTTCGTCTTTCACCCTTCATGAACAAAGACAACTGAGCCCTCGTTAGGTGGGGGTCTGAGTATCCCACACTCCGATTGCAAAAATTACAAATTGTCCTACTCGATATTCCGTTTTATCTGATCTTAATATACCATATCCCACCATTTTTTCCATATCTCGAAAACACCTAATAGGGCCTCACTGTGATATAACCTGGGTCAAGGCTTGAGAGGAGAGGAAAGGAAGAGTTTTGTTAAACAGGACAGTGAGACCATTTATCTAATAGCCATGTTACGTTACTGACCTTAAATAGGCAACTCTGGACCGTGCAGACAACGCACTGCTTTGTAGTGCTGATGAAGCTCAACTTATGAGACTGTTGATGCAGCTGATCAAAGCCAGAAAAGTTATAGAAATAGGTAAGGTAAACATCTAACGGTTGAAGTGTGAGTTACTACAAAGCGGCTGATCTTTCATCTCTACCTCCTTTTCTCAGTTTCTTTATCACTATCTTTAAGTAGGAAACGTGTCGATCTGAAATATGTCTCACATTTTCAGGGACGGAGCTCGTAACAGTTCGACATCCATAAAATATAGGTTTACTGATGTACGTTGCTAGCACTTATCGCACTCTTCTGGAGAAAAGTCCAACTGAAGACAAAGAAAAATAGTGCATCGATGCGGAGGACTTAGCGAATTCCTCGGCCCTCTCCCTGCAGTCCCTTTACTTGTTGCCAGATTATGTACTTATTGACTGTGTGACAGGACCGGACGGGAAAATATTTGGCTCGAGGTCAGGACGTACGGACCGAGCGTAGCGAGGTCCCTGCGTCATGACCGAGAGCCAAATATTTTCCAGTCCGCCCGGCCCGACCTCACTCGGTCATTTTGTTTTTGTAAGTCATCAGATAACTCGCATCGATATTTTCCGGGCCGTACGCGCTTCTAGTAGAGCCGTGCGCGTTTTTCCGGCCCTATCGAAGCGTATGGCCCTCACACGGGGCCTTTTTTCTATGGTTTTCCAATGAAATAGCGCGCTGGGCCGTACGGGTCATATGATAAGTCGGCTTACAGCTCAGTCGTCAGGCATCTTCAAAGACCCGAAATTCCAAATTCCCTGATCTTCTTGTGTTTGCTCTTTTTTCTCGAGATTGAGATGGAATGCGAGAGAGTCACGACAATTGCTTTTGCTATCATGTTTCCTTGCAGGTGTTTATACCGGATACAATACTCTGAGTATGGCCATGATGCTGCCTCCTGATGGCAAAGTTGTGGCATGTGACATAACAGACAAGTTTGTGAAAGAAATAGAGGGCGAGCGCTACTTTAAAGAGGTAAATTGACACATTTTATTGAAAAATATCTTCCTAAAAGGTAGACGACCCTCTTCGTATCGAGTTCCCTGTCGATTGTACAGCCATTGTCATAATCTTCAGAATGAATTGTGCGGAATTTTGTACTTAATCAGTGCCTGTGCTGAGTGAGACCTTGAATGCAATCTCGATCCCAGGCTCTCTCTCCTTTGCCTTCCTCATCTGTCCTCAACGGAATACTCAACAGGAGAGAGAGAGAGAGAGAGAGAGAGAGAGAGAGAGAGAGAGAGCCTGGGATCGAGGTTGATTGAAATGGTCAATATGAAGTCACATGGTACATATGAGGTGCAGAATTTCCTGCCCTTGGGTCTCTTCCCGGACACGAGACGTGGCATAATTACGTCAAAACCCTTGGTTGGTACAGGAAAAACAGCTTAAGTCTCTGGCATTCAGGGCACCAATGACACTGAGTAAAAGCAGAGTTCGACTCCACTTACTCCTACCAATTGTAACCACAATTGCAATGTTCCAGTTTGTAGCTACCAACTGTTAAGTTTGTTTCGTTTTACTTGGCAGGCAGGTGTTGAATCAAAGATAGATTTAAAACTACAATCGGCCATCACCACTTTAGGTAAGAGCTGCTTGTGATGACTAGCTGTTCTCGCCTTGCCTCATTTCTTTTTCTATTTGCGATTTACACAGAGAACAATTAAAACTTAGAGCAAATCGAAAAGGATTGCTTATGAATCAATTTGTTAATATTCTGAATTTTTCTTAATCTGGACAGTGTCGTTGAAGCGTTGGATTGAATGCCTTCCTGAGCGGTGCCTGTTGCTAGACTATGTATGGGGCGAATAGAAGTGCTGATAACTAACCCTCAACCCTGCGTGGAAGACTGGTCCATTGCGGGTTACCCCTCTCACCCCTCCCACCTACCGAACATTTTGTTCTTTTAATAATCTTCCGGTGCCGTTTTGAGACTCCTATGTGGACGAGGCACTGTGAAAGCATCGGTGTCCGGTCACGTGAAATTGCAACGTCTTTCGCAACTGGAGAATGCCCACTTACGGGTTAAGATATTTTCAAAGAAGGGAAGCTTAACAAAGGGCGGGCCTGAAAAGAAAATTTTTGTAGAAGATCATTTAAAATATCACTTCATATTTTAAATACAAAGCTGCTAGGTATACGTTTGTTTGTAACTTGTCCTTGTCGTTTTTCAGATGAACTGTCGGCTGCAGGAGAAGCTGGGAGCTTTGACCTTGTCTTTATTGATGCTGATAAGCTTTTCTATGACCAGTTCTATGAGAAATCGTTACAGCTTATTCGCAAAGGTGGACTTATAGTAATTGACAATGTAAGTGCTAAAAAAACAAAACTTTTGTTTATTTCTTTTAACTATTTTGCTGCGTCAGTGTGAGAAGTTTGAAAAACTTGCACCGCACACTTAACCAATGCAAAACCAAAACAAATCGCGCCTTCGTAAATCGGGCGAGTTTTCCCAGCCTTGGTGCATGTACGCCCTTGGTGCAGTGCCATTTCACGATCTGCCACACTGCTCATACAAACAATACACTAGCAATGTATCGGCCAACACAACACCGACATGACACAGTGGGGACGCGCCATTCCACGACTTATCACACTACTGACATGTCAGCCGACGTATCAACACACCACCGACGTTTCGACGGACACTTCACCGGCATACTAGCGATGCGTCGGCCGATACAGACACACTAACAACCTCTCTGACGACGCATCACGGATACACTAACAATCTCTCCCCGTTACATTACGGTTACATTAACAATCTCTCTGGCAACACATTATCGACAAACAGGCACGTAGCTCGCTATCGTAACGCTGAAAATATTGTTTCGCCTTATTTAGTTAACACTTGATTGTATTTGATGACGTTTACTTATCTGTATTTCTCTCTGTAGGTTTTGTTGGGTCGCACAGTTTGCGACCCTGAAAAAAGAGCTTCAGATAAACACACAAAAGCAATTCACGAGTTGAACGAGAAACTTCATGGAGACAGTCGTGTTGCGATAAGTTTTCTTCCATTCTCAGATGGTGTTACTCTAGCGATGAAGCTCTGAATTATCAAAAAAATTGTGCAATAACTTAGGTGAGCTCACTGTTGACAATAAATTTGTATCTTTGTTTCCATGGCGTTTTATAATCGTACTTCGGATAAAAAGGATTTCTCTCCAAGTGTTTGAGGTCGACACAATATGGGACATGTTGCGAGGGCATGAAGCGCGGACATGTTGCAGCGACAGTCGTCAACGTGTGGCATGCCGGTTTTTAAGAAAACGTTTTGTTGTGGGGGCAGTTTTGTTTCCGCAGCATGTTGCATGACATTCATCCTGTTTGAATCCGTGTGTCATGAAGCAGGGACAAAATGGCCTCAATTTTCGATGTCGCAACGTGTGTACTGTTCTTGTAAACTGTCTCTACATTAACTGAGAAATGATTATTTTTCACTCTAGTATGGTATTGGGTATTTTGTTTTCAAGGAACTATTTTTCCCTCATCAACATTGGTAAATTTGCAGCCCTTCTCAAATATTTACGCAAATGGAAGCAGTTTTTTGTTCAGTTGCGATCATACATGTATATAAGAGCCGTGTACTAAGTTTAGAGGTCTGGGGTATCGACTTTTTTGCTCAGGTCTTAAATGAGGTATGGAAAATCACAGATTTTGGTCTCAAATAGTGTACGGGTTTCGAGGTTTAGGCCTCACACCCCCTACAAAAACTTTGGGGAGTACCCCCGGAGAGTTTCGATTGCTTTCCTTTTCATTTCAACTGTTGTTTTTATCCCAAAAAAGTGGATTATTTAATACATCAAACACGAAAGACCGTGTTTGACCACATTTCTAAACAGCGAGAAGAGAGTGGAAAATACGAAGCGAAGCGAAGTGTTTTTGACGAACTTTCAGGTGTTTTGAAATGTGGTGAAACATGGTTTGTCGTGTTTGAGATATCTTCTCAATCGAAACTAAAACGAAGGTGAAAATGGAGAATTCAAATCGTAAAATTCTATGCTAATTAAGATCAGATATCCAAACACCGCCACGATTGTGATTTAAATTTTCTTTGTTTAAACTGGATGAATTATTAAAGAATTTGAAAAGTATTGTTCAAAGGATGGATACAAAAAAAAAAATTACCTGCGTTGTAATTAATCGCGAGAGAAATATATCGCACAATAATTGGTGGTGCATTTTAAAATAATTACGTAAAGCATAGATATTTGGAGCAAAAACACCAATAAACAGAACTGTATTATAACTAGTGGATAGGAAAAGGGAAATATAGTAACCGTTGCCGTCAAATAGAGCATAAGTTAAATCGCGGATGATTCACATGCGACAGGTATTTCACCGAACAAATAGAACATGTTTTATGGGTTACCAGACCATCACGCTACAGAAGTCCACAAAAAGACCAGCAAAACCATACTCATAATTTTTAGCAGTCAATTTTATTTGTTGTTTATTATTTCTAACGAAAATTTACACATTTTACAACGAACTGACCGTGTTTCAATCGATTATAGTTTCATCGTCAACTCCTTAACAGTTGTTCTGCCCTCCGGTTCGTTTAAGTTTGTTTTTATTATTGGCTCTGACCTGGATCTCTCGATATTATTTTGTGACACGAAAGAATTTTCAATAACTGAACTTGATCGCACAGTTTTAACACCAATATGACGCCGAGATCTTCTAAGCTCCGTGGTGTTTTTCGGCAATTCAGCTTCGCGCTGAATGCCTTTCCCTCTTGGGACATTTTCAATCCTAACTTTTACAATTTTTTTATTGCTCTGTTGTGTGAATATGTCTTTGCTTGCTACCTTCGATGGAGCTGACATGGGTCTTTCCTTCACTGCCTTACTCGACCTCCTCAGAAGCGTATCTGAACACAGCATAACACTAAGAGACTGTGTTCTTAAAACTCGTGGGCGTTGAAGATTTTCAACATCTCGCGACGCCACGGAGCAGCGATATGGCCTTACACGACGCCCTGCGCGAGCTGCTGGCCTGTTTCTGCACCTTAACAGCTCTAATGTAGCTTTCCTTAGGCGGCGGTTTCGATACCAGTACAATAATGGGTTGAACAGAGAGTTTAACAGAAATGTTGTTTCTGCACATCGTATAATCGAAACGTGGCGGAGAAAAGGCAAAACGTCCCGAAAGAGATAAACGACGAAGGTCGGAAAACTCAACGCTGCAAAGAAAACCGTTAGCCAGAACGTCGTGGACGCAAACTTTTTTTCAAGCTTCCTTTTGACCAGGACATTTACTGAGCTGTCTTGTGTTTTGTTCCGTGTTCGCACTGCGAGATAAGCTTTGACATAAAAATACGTTATAAGAGATAAGCAGACAAACCAAAAAATGGTCAAAATGACATCTACGACTAATAAAAGTTCACGAGGAACGCCAGCAGCTTCCATTATAACTAATGAAACAACTATTACTAATGACGATATCCATGCAGTTCTCGTGTACTTGTTTACACGGTCTCTTGTAACAATAGCCTTGTACTCCATCCATTTCACTACGGCCACATATCTCTCCCAAGCAATCAGGAGCAGGTGAAAAAACGACGCCCAGCAACCAACATGCAGAAGAGACACACTTATGATATCTATCGTACAGACAACATTCACAGTCAAAACTCCCTGGATAATTAACAAGTCTAACGCGATTGCCACAGGCATGGTTACAGCGCCCACTAAAAGATCAGCCAAGGCCACGCTAGACAACAGGATGTTTGAATTTTTTTTCAATTCTCTTCTCGTCCTCGCTGCTATTATCACCAAAAGGTTTAACAGTATGGTAACGGGACAAGCAATGGTCGTGATGGTAACAATTACCTTAAAAACGGTTGTCTCATTTACGTCCCAGATGTATCCTGGTGAGTCCGGGCAATAAAACATTGACCTCGTTTTGTTGGAAGGATTGGTGAGTGATTCGGTGTTCTTCATTGTCGTGATCGATACACCTCGTTAAAATGGATGATTGCATAGACTTAGTTGTTCGACAGGTTGGTTCCCCTTTGGTTTTGCAGTGTTAGTGTCTTCTTGTCGAATATTTGCCAGTCTTACGCTTGCTCCACCGAGTGGAAAGTACGGTCACGTCGCAAATGGCGTAAAATGTTTGTTTCCACTGATCTCAGACGTGTCGAGGCAGTGGAGTGACGTCAGAGGTTGTATTCTGGGCGTTTGAAATCTTGTCAGTTGGTACTTTTTTTATTTTTTATTTTGTTCAAAATATATTGTGTGTATTGAGTCAAACAGTAATTTATTCGACTGGCTTACTCTATTCAGTAATTTCTATAATAGCTGCAGCTGATCACTCAGCCACATGTTCGTCCAAAATTGTTTTGTTTGAGACAATTCTTAATGAATGTAGTTAATTATAAAGAAAACAGCGTTAGTGGGTTGAAACGTGAGCAGTTCTTATATAGGCTGAATGCGAGAGAGTATTGTAATCGATCGCGACAGGAAATTTTCTCGACAAAACTCAGTGGTGGTTTTGTATCAAGAAACAATCCAAATTGAGGCAAGTCTCCCCATCGGAAAAAGAAAGAGAGAGGAAAAAAAAAAACATCTATTTAGCTCATATTTTAATATTTTAGTTCTTCATCTGCGATCGATGTTCTCTCAATATTTGTTAATTACCAACTCAGACATAAATGTCCATGATAAACAAATAATTTTCCAAAGTAGCTTCAGGTCCTGAAACGGGACAATAAAGAAAGTAAGCTGTCTATTCCAGTGCGCCCATGCACATACCATTTCTAAGTTTGGAGTGTTTTGGTGTCTGGTAGCTATAGCCACTGGCATTTTGAAGCCGGTTCAGTTTTACGAATTAATTTTGTATCGTTATTTAAGTCTAAACACTATGGCCCGATTATTTAAACGAAGTTTAGACAATGCTTATGAAAGTCGTCGTCTAACCCATGCTTAAACCATGAGTACCGATCATTTAAACGTTGTGTTTCCATGACAGTGTTTAGACAGTGTATAAACACCGACTAAGCAACAATAGTAAGTTAAACCAGATCAAAGGTGCGTTTAAACGCTGTTTAACGATATTTTCATGGTCATACATATTTCATGACACCAATCCTCAAGCCAAAGAATGCAGGAGACGTGCGTACGTACGCGTTCTAGGTGTGTTATTGAGGGATGCTTTGGATTGCTAAAGCGACGTTTTCCGTGTCTGCACTTGGGACTGCGCACCGCATAGGCGAATACCCTCGTCATTATTGTGGCCACTGAAGTGTTGTATAATTCCGCCCTTTTGCATCGAGAGGAAGACTTTGATGAAGACATTGAAGATTAAGATGTTCTATTTGCCATTGTGGCTGCAGCAGACGCAAGTGGTAATGCCAAACGCCAGCTCATTATTTCACGATACTTTGCTTAATAAGATTAAAGACTAAATTAAATTGCATGTAACATTCATTGACAACAAAATAAGAAACAAAAGAGAACATTCACTGCAATCAATTAATCTTTTAATTCTTTTGTTTCGAAATTTATGATGGTTACATTTCATGACATGAATATTTCAAAGTTCAAAAAAGGTCAAACTACAGGTTGGTTTACGAAATCGTATGCAGGTGGCAAACCAATTCCCATGTTATTGCCTTGGTTCATTAGCCTCCATTCTTTAAGCTTTAGGACCTTCATTTTTAATGTGTGTTCGTCCCTCGCCATGGACAAAAATGGCCGGGTCTTCCTCCTCAAGGGAGTCTGGTCTTTTGCGTTTGCACCTGTCAATGTAATGTTATTTGATGATCAATAACAGTGAATTATATAATAAATCATTATTTTAAAAAAACCCAGTTTTTAGAAGCGATTGAAAATTACTGTACTTCTGACTATCCCCCTTTTTCGTGACTTTTGCCACTCCTTTCCTGCTAATAACTTCAAGGTCAGCAAGTAGACTTGGCTCCACTTCGCATGTAATAACTTCCCTCTCGTCTTTGTCCCGCCTTAACTGATCAAGTTCCTCTCCCGCATCATCATCAAATTCCTGCTCTAGAGGATAAACTGAGGCTAGGATTATGTCCGCTACTTGGGGAGGCACTTTTCCTCCACCAGTTTTTCTTGCTTCACGACGATAAAATTCATTTTCCTTTTTCGACTGCAGTTTCAGCGACCTCCAGCATCCTTGAAGCTGACTAAGGTCTCGTTTGATACCGTTGGGATTTGGGGAGTTAAATTGAGTTAAAATTTCCTACCATACCGTTGCCTTTTTTGCTAACGTTTTACTGTCATGGCCTTTGCGTGCTTTCCACTTCTGGAAAGTCTCTACCCAGTTCGGCCAATAAAAGTTTTTCTTGTCCGCTTAAATTTGTTGTGCGACTTGTTTTAGAAGCCATGTTGCAGAGACAACCACTAACTCGAAATTTGCCTACGAAATAACTCCGCAGACAAAACATTTCCCCGTGAGACACGGTTTAGCCACTGGCTCGAGAAAACACGGTTCAACCGTGTTTCAATGATGAATTTTAAAGATCGTTTAGCCATTGTTTACCGAGACGTCTAAACCGTGGCTCAGCCCTAAACAATGATTAACTTAGACTTCGTTTATAAACAATCGTCCCTATCTCTCCCACGCTGGTATCTCAAGTTTTCCTAAGCGAGCATTCGTGAAGCGAATGTACTGTGATATTATTTACAACAAGATACAGTGCTCGGTATGATTGGTAGAACCATTTACACTTCTGGCGATTGTACTCCACTCTTTTTTTCCTATAAAGAATATATTTTATAAGAATATCGAGGTTGAAATTTGCGAAATTTTAAGAATATTTTAAGAACAAACCCGTGGCCGAGTTTTTGAAAAGAATATAATTTTGTGGGTTGAAAATTTGTAAATGCAATAAAATTATATGTTTTAAACTAAACTGTACAAAAATTCTTCCTTCCCTAAACGGTAATTACAAAACCAGCCAAAAACACCCAGCAATATCTAATTTCATATTTGCAAGAAGTTATGCTTGTCACATCAGGCTTTATTGTATGGCTGTGTCTCACAAGGACTGGGAGCTACCGAATTCACGAATTTGATTGGCTGAAATCGATAGTGACCGCGGTCTACATTTTCCCAGCTAGACCGGCATCTAGACCGATTACATTTTGCCGTGAAAAGGTTGCAAACTAAATACAAAAATATTGACTATTTTCTTCCAAAATATTAGTTCCAGAAAATACCCATATTATGGAAGAGCGAAGCCTGATGAGGAAAAAAAGTAAAGAGGACGAGTTTGGCAGAATTAAGTTCAGCTCATCGCCGTTCGCAAGTAAAATGTCAGCTAGTACAAACCAGTTACATTAAACGTTCGGCCTGTACTCCCGACCACGGTCAAGATTCTCCCATACAGACCTCCTGCTCGGTTAATGAGAGCTAATTATTGCCCGCAGTCTGGCTAAAAAATTACGTCAATGCTATCAAAGTATAGAACGTAATAAGACAGATAATTTGACGTTTTGTCAGCATACTCCACTTTTTATTCCTATGATCTAACAATATTCACAAGATTATTTTTAGCCTAAAATCGGCCGGAGAAATAAGAATACTCAGAAAATCAATATTCTTAAGAAAAACGAGTGTAGCTGCAGCTGATCTTTCAGCCACATGTTCGCAAAAAATTGTTTTGTTTGGGACAATCATGATTCTAAATAAATGTATTTAATTATAAAGAAAACAGTTGGGTTGAAAGTAAGCATTTTGTAGGCTGAATGAACGCTTGACAGGAAATTTTGTCAACAGAACTCGGCGGTTTTGCATTAAGAAACAATCAAAGTTGAGGTAAGTCTCCCTATCAGAAAAAGAGAAAACACATCTATTTAGCTATATATTGTGATATTTTAGTTTTTCCTGGTCTCTCAATAGCTGTAAACCCATACATTTATGTCCAGGTTAAGCAAATAATTTTCCCAAGTAACTTCACGTCCTAAAATGGGGCAATGAAACAAAGTAAGCTGTATGTGTGTATTCCAGTGCGCCCACCTGCCATTTCTAAGTTTTGGAATGTTTTGGTGAAACATGTCTGGTAGCTATAGCTACTGGCATTTTGAAGCGTTCACTTTTACGAATTAATTTTGTATCTTTATCTCAGTCTAAACACTACCTTCCTCACGCTGGTATCTCAAGTCTCCCTAAGCGAGCTTTCGTGAAGCGAATGTAATATGATATTACTTACAACAAGATACGAGTTTTATTAAAGAGTATATTTTATAAGAATAACGAGGCTGAAATTTTAAGAATAAACCCGACGCTGAGATCAGTTTGAAATTCGAGTTGAAATTAAGTGTATGTATGTATGTGTATGTATGTATACGGTGCTCGATGTGATTGGTATAATCCATTTACACTTCCGGTGATTGTACTACACCGCTCTTTTTTTTAAATTAAAAAGTATATTTTAAAATTTATAAGAATAACGAGGCTGAAATTTTAGAATATTTTAAGAATAAACCTGAGACTGAAATCAGTTTGAAAATAATATAATTTTTTGTGTTGAAAAGTTGTAAATTCAATACACTCAATACAATACAATACAACACACCACAACACAACATCACACCCTACTACAGCACAGCACAGCACAGCACAGCACAGCACAGCGCAGCACAGCACAGCGCAGCGCAGCACGACACAACACAACATTGGATTAAATGTAAAAAAATACATTTTCCGGCGATTGCAAGCCCGGGGATCTTGGAAAAGTATAAATATATCAAGGTACTGAAATAATCATGCATTACTACTACGTTTGTACAGTTGTATGACGAGTCTGCTGTTACCTCCTAACAATCCATCGTGCTAAGACCCTGGGAGGTGTGATTGAAAAGCTACGCATTCAAACTTCTCGTAGTGAGAACGTAGTAATTCGAATTTTTCGTGGTGAGATCCTTGAAGATCCTTGAAAGATTTTCACCAGGGGTTGTCTCAAAATATTGTATTCTTAATAATGTGAAACTCAGAAAACCTTGAAGACCAGAAATACTTATGGAATGTTATTGTGTAGCGAGGAAAAAGCCAATAAGGTGGAAGAAAACTGAATCACAAACAACAGCGGTAATTAGGTTTCCTCGCATGTCTTGAACTTTATTGTGATTGATCAGTAGACAATAGTTTTTGACGTGTCAGAATCAAATCAAAGTATTCACGATTTTCTGAAGTTTCACAATAATATTTTCGCGTGCAAAAGCAATATTTGTGTGATATGCATATAAATCTATCTAAAGACACTGGTAACTAAAGCGCTTACTGTATTTGATTTTATATTTGCAATAAAATGTAATAAATTACAAATGTTTCATAATCTCCGAAATTCGCGCTGAGAAATCCTGTGCACTTTTGGAGGCCCATGTAGCACGCAAGTAGCGTATAGGGAAAATTTCAAAGTGGCTATAGACAGAGGATGCATCTTCGAATATGTATTTTTATTCTTGCAGTACGTTTCCTAAATTAAGTTTGTGTTTTGCGCGGTATTTCAATCAAACAGTTTTTTTTTTTCATGTTGCATTTATGCCGAAGTGCTTGTCTTTCCTTCACTTTAGATGGCTAAAAAATACATGCATTTCATAGACTTTTCATAGAATCCGAGCCAATCCTAATTTTTTGGTGGTATCATTTTGTAGGAAATCATCTCTGGTCTGGGATCATTTGCAGTTCCGGGATCATTTGTGGACTGGGATCGTTTGCGGGCCTGTACAGGTCTTAGCGCTACGTCTGAAACCTGGTCTGAGAGCTGCGAAACCAAGTTTATCTCTGTACATCTAAAATATTAAGCGGATTGAGGTAAAATTCATATTTTTAGTAATAGTTCATCAAGGGCTAATATTTTGTGATTTTTTGTTTTCAGATTTTTCATTTTTTTTTTGCTATTGCACGCTGCCAGTTGAAAAACAATGTCATGGCTCTTTTATAAGGGGCAATGTCAATATTTTTCAACCGGCACACCCACAAAACAGGACCTCGGTACTTCTTTGAGGTTCTTTTCAGAATTTCCAACGAGCATCCCTGTCTTTTTTATATGGGAGTCGCCCTGGGTAGAACTATCTGGGATCATTTGCAGTCCAATTTGATTTTTTGCTATTGCAGGCTGCCGGTTGAAAAATAGTTTCACTGCTCTTTTAAGAGGGTCAATCGGTAAATATTTTTCAACCGGCACGCCTACAAAACAGGATGTTGGTACCTCTTTGGGGTTCTTTTCAGAATTTCTGAGGAGCATCCCTGTCTTTTTTTATATGGGAGTTCTCCCGGGCAGAACTCCACGAAGATAAGCTAAAGCATACACATAATCCACCGTAGGAAAAAAGATGGCGGCTATACATTTTACCACAATGCCCCGCGAGTCTAACAGAGCCTATAAGGCACAAAGAAAACTAATTTCTTTTACAATATTCGTCTCTGTTCCAAGGGCATTAAGTAGCCTAGGTTTCAAGATTTTATAACGTTTCTGTACGTTTTTCTGAACGTTGTTAAGGTTTTCGTGCGCTAAGAACTATGGGTAAATGTACCAGTCGCCATCTTTTTTCCTACGGAGGATTACTTTTAGCAATCAACGTTATTTGTGCTGTATTGTTTCTAAAGAGAATTTAAACATTTTACAATGTACTAATTTTCATTTTCGACATGTTTGTTGCCAGACATAACTAATTGTGACATCAATTAAAAAATGAGTAATCAATTGGTAATTGATGGACAGTCATTTGATTAGTCATTGATTAGTTCTGATGATTAATGAGTAATCGGTGAATAATTCACTGATAAGCCACAAAATTTTCATTGATGACGTACAATGACTGTACCTGATGCATCACACTTATTTTCTTTAGTAGCATGCAATAACAGAAAAGTCAAATATAATAAGCCAAAAAATGTCGGAAAATTGTGATAGATGTGCAGCGTAATAATATATGTGCAATCAATTGAGGCTTCTTGGTGTAGAAGACCCAGTTGACGTAAAACAATAGAACACCGCCCATCAAACCTATTTTTTTCATTGTATTCCTCATTCCTTTGTCCTTTTGTTCTCTATTGCTTTATGTTAACTGTCTTCCACACTAAGTAAGAGCCGTAATCGTTTAGTAACCAATAGTATCAATGGCTAATCAATGACATTGATGAGTATTCGTTTGGCCAAAATCCTTGTAGACTACGAGTGGTCCCTCTTTCGCTTAGTCCGTTGAGTAAGACTGTAAATAAACTGTGAGGAAAAGATGGCTGCTTGAAATCTTCTTTCGCATCAAGTATGATGGACTAAGCAAAAGAGGGACTACTTGTAGTCTAAAAGAATTTTGGTCAGCCATTACTCATAATTTAATCACTGCAAAGAGTCATTGACCATATCAGTCGATTACCCATTGATTATCCATCAATTTCTCATTGATTGGCATTGATCATCGATTAGTTACGTCTGGTGGAAAGGGAAGAAAAATCAAGGGTTTGATAAATCAAGATTTCACTGTATTGAAAATTTATAAAATAACTGAGATGCTATGCACACTTTCGTTGTTTGATAGGTGTGTTTAGATGAGAGTGTGTAAACATGGTTGTTTTTCTTTTCTTTTTTTTTGAGAAATATTTTATAAAAGCAATAAAAAGACTTACTCTTCTTTGTTTACATAGCCTCATCAAAACTAGCCTGCGTGGCCGGCGTTCACAGGGGGAGGGGGAGGGGGAAACTAAAAGTGCGAAGGGCAATCCCCTTCCCCTGATCCGGCTTCGTGCTTCTAGTTTCCTTCTCTCCTGAACCCTTTGAATGCTGGCTACACAGTTACAACAAAACATTCGGGGATCCTCTGAGTATCAGGATCCCATCAAACTAGGAGATAAGATCCTGAATGGTGTTTCCGAAGTTAGATGTCTGGGGGTCATTATTGACTCCCAGCTCTCTTGGAACAGTCAATCAGAGCACCTCTGTAGATCTTTTGGAAAGAAAGTAAGGCAGCCTAAAAGGGCCCATTAACTGATCTTTTCGAGCCGTTGCTAAGGAAAATTTATTTTCATAAAACCTCATCATTTTTAGTTAGTTCAGAGTTATTTCATGTGTTTTAACTTTTTCATGACCAGTAACACCAGTGATGACCTCATCAGGCCACGCCGTTGGTCATGTGACTAATACTGAAAAAATGCAAAGGCTCCCGGGCAAATTACCTTATCGGGACTTTTTCTGAAAAAAACATGATTTTGAAAATGGAATGCATAGCTATGTTTCAAAACTCGTCAAAAAAGGCTCGATTTAATGAAAAACCGCATTTCCTTTAACGTTTAATGAAACCGGAAGTGCGCCCGATATATACTGGAAGCTACCCTATCAGTGCGTGAGCAATTTACATTATCAGCGCACTTCGGTAAGATCAAACAAAGCCATGCGGAGTTAGTTTTCAGCCCTTTCTTTTGCTCTTGTTTTTCTGTTTTTCTCTTATTTTGTCTTTGCTTGTACTTTTTTTAGTTTGCATCTTGTGAAACACAAAGAAAAAACATCTAAAATGTGAGCGAATTTGCAAGTCATTGAGTTGTGTTTATTTTCTGCGCACAGGCTGACGTTAGTAACCAGAAGTTAAATTTCACCTCCTTAGCAATGCATGCAAGTGCGCGCATGAATTGATTAATAGGCCCTTAAAAGATTTAAATACTTACCAACAAGCACATATATACTAGAAACAATTTACTTTGTCTCTACCATTACTTATTGTGGTTTAGTTTGGGTACTAGCACACCATCATTGATGAATGAGCTTGAACATATTGATGCAAGGGCAGCTAAAATTATCCACAGACTGTCATGGGGTATGCTAGATCATTATGCCCTAGAAACAACTGGATGGGAGCCACTGTCAAATCAATATAAAAAGAAACCACTTATGTTTTAATGTACAAAGGAAATAGTAACATCACCCCAGATAAACTAACAAATCTCTTTAGTACTGCCACTCCACACTGTAATCTCAGACATAGTAATTCTTTTGTACTACCCAGATTCAACTTGGACATTGGCAGAACTTCCTTAAGACACAGAGGCCCACTAGCTTGGGGTCTAACCCCAACCTCTCTCAAACAGTCCCCCTCCCAAAAGAACTTTAATGACTTTTTGAAACAACGTCGTCACAAGAATTTTGTTAAAAATATCGGCTTTCTGAAAGATTCGTGTATGGTCTCTCATAAGAATTAAGACATTTTTGGAATAGCAATTTTAATCCCAAAGAATTTATTCATTTGATAATAGCATATTTAGTATACTTCCAAGCCTTATTTTACGCAAAATGTGATGTAGTTTTCCCTTCCATTATATTAACTTAATATACCCCTTGTTACATTTTCATTCCTTTTATTTCCACCTATTTTATTCCTAACAGATTACCATTGTTACCCAGCATACTTTTTATTGTAGACAGTAGGTCCACATCAGCCTCTGGCTGCCTTTAATTTAACCTACTATAACAAATAAAGTATATCTGACCGAATTCGCAAAAAAATGCGCGCATTGACTCAAAGACAGTCCCACCGGCCAGAAGTCCTCTGACCACCCCCCTGGCTAGGAAATTGGCCCCTCACCCATGCACGTGGCATGGACCACTCCAGCAGGGTGCCGGGTCAACGCAAAACCCTCAAACAAGGTTCAACAACCCGAGTAAAACACTCCGAAACACAGTCAATATCAAGGTTATTTAACACTGAAAACTCAAAGTCCAGCTAGCTGGGGTTGTCAGTACAAGACACCCTCCCCTCCCCACTGCTTTTGACAGCTGGCCGCCAGCAAACCACCAGCTGATAGGCCAGTGCCTGGGCCATGTGCCTAGCCTGGCCGTGAAGGAGACCCCCCCCCCCCCCACCCCCCGCCCTCTCGCCTGGGTTAAAGGTCGCTAGCTTAGCCTTTGCGCCTGAATCCAGGCGAAAACCTAGACGGCATGTTTTTGCGGAATCTCTCAGATATATGTATGTATGTATCATCCCAAACACTGCTCGCATATTGATGATGGGGTCTTGCTTATGAATAATTTTTCGGGGCAAACTAAATGTGGCAAAACAGTATTTTCAACGCTACGTGCGCCATATTGTTTGATGCTTGGGTTGATTATAATCTTGTTTCAGTCATAAGCTCCGTTGTAAACCGTGTCAATCTTCTCCATCCTCAACCATCGTTGTACCTTTATGGTTTGTTATTATCTCTTTGATTATTTTTCTATCTTAGTAAATGTCTATTTTCAGGTATCCTTCAATTCCAAGGTAATTTTGTTCGTGGCCAATATAACTCAAAATACCGTGACTGAGCTGCTTTTAAATGCAAATTTCAAGATAAAAATGTCACGTGATGTTGTAACGCCGTAATGCGACTCATAATTTCGCAGGCGCTGACAAGTTTGAATTTAAATCGTGTGATACATCTCAGAGAGATGTCTTTTTTGAGCGAAAACAAGTTGTTTTTCGGAGCTGTGGGCATTGCAGTATCATCCGCAGTAGCAGGATTTGTAGCTGCTCGGGTTCTTGGGCGAAAGAGCGATGAAGACTATAAAGAGACAAAAATGCACATGGAAATTAACAGCCCAGTCACAAAATATCTTATGGAATATGGACTCCGAGAGCCTTCACCACTCAGGAAACTTAGAGAGGTGAGAATGTAATGGCAGATAATTAATTTTACGGACGAATTTGATGTAACAGCTAAGCAACGACATTTTCCAACCAGGCGGTAAATAAGCCATCACTCTCACCGCAATCAAACGAAAGAACAACATCCTAAAGATCCTGGGCCCGGGGTCGCTAAATGATCGGCAGCTGGTCAAGGTTTTCAAATGACTAAATGACCAGCACTCCGATACTTTTTGACAAATGTAGGAAATCGAACAAACCGGTCACGACCAAACTATCATAGGTCGAGTAAGAAGTATGATGCAATCCGGAAGAACTTTACTAACTTTATAGATTTCAATTCAAACAGTTTAAGAGTCTACTAGGTTTACTTTTGACAAATTTAAAGAATCGAATGAACCGATCATATACAATCTATCTCATGTCGATTGAGAAATGTCATGCGATCCAAAAGAGCTTTATGAATTTCACTCTAACGGTTGGTATATGTACAGGGATATCAGTGTAGGATTCGAAGGCTGTCAGGTCGTGACATCATGTCGATTTCCTATCAAGCGTGGCGCTTGTTCGTGGTGGGAAATTTGTAGCACACCTCAGACGTGAGTGAGGTCTGTCCTGTTAGATCCTTGTCATGCTACTCATGGTTATGATCGGTTCGTTAATTTTTTTTAAATTTGTCAAAAGTATGAGACTGCTGGCCATTAAGTGATTTGAACGCCTTGACCGGCTGCTGGTCATTAAGCTTTGCTTACAATGAATTCCTTCATTGTCAAATCAATAAATGAAAAATAACGGCAAGGCATATTTCTAGAAATAACGATGTGATGAAACATGTAATTAGTAAAGGTGAAATGAAAGCATTCACGACAGGTAAAAGTTTCGCGCGAATGGAATCCGCTTGCGTTTTCAGTTTCATCAGAGTCGTCACGCAACGCTTCTCCCCCACTAAGAAGCTTTGCGTGACGACCCTAAAAACGGCTGCCAAGGAGACTAGTTCAGTTTCAGTATTCGGTTTCACATCTACCAACAACCTGACAAAATTCCGACCCAGTAGCAAGCGAAGGCCTTCTTCCAGAATTCCTTCCCTCACAAGGAGAAGACCACCAAGCTATTATCATCCGCTTCTGGTGAAAGAAAAAGATCAAAATCAGTTGTGCACAGAATTCTTCCTTAACAAATGGAAGACTGGACTCCTTGGGAGCTTACCATTTAGCAAAAAAATCTGGAAATTTCGGTTGAAAGTCAAATGGAACAGCAATTTTCGGGAAAATTTCTTCGGAAATTGTAGACTACCTCCAGGCCAGAGGTAGTCCTCTTTTTCCACTTGGAACAGAACAGCGGAAATTTCCTTACAATTTGCTAAATTTTCCAGTTTCCAGTTTCCAGTCCCTCATTAGCCGAAAACAATTACGAGAAATTGAATTGCAAGTGGTATCATATTACTTGGGAGGAGAGGGGAGGAAGGTAATACTCAATTTGGTAAGTGGGACGATGAGACTATATGTGTAATGGCATATTGCATTAATTTACTGATTTCTTTTTTATAGGCAACCATGAACCATAAATTGAATCATATACTCTGCAGTGCTGATGAAGCTCAGCTTATGAGATTGCTGTTGCAATTGATAAAAGCGAAAAAGACTATAGAAATAGGTAAGGATGGTAATATGATCATTATAGCTGTGCTATTAAAGTGTTATTAGTGCTAAACCAGGCAACCTCATCATCATCATTATTTTATTTAGTAATGCAGGTTACAAAGATTATATATATTATATATAATAAAATGTGAAATAATAAACAAAAAAATTATAAAATTACCCCATGGTCTTTAAATATACAACTGACAATAATCAAATTAAAAATAAATTCAGTATCAAATCAATAGACTAATAAAAATTTCAAGCTGGTCTAGAAACTTAGGTACAATATAATAAATCTCGATCTGTCATAGCTATCATGGCTTTCTTTTTGTTGCATGGCTCGATCATTCCACCTACTTAAGAAGGGCTAAGCCCGAAACGTTTAGTTTATAAGCAACCATTTGACACTTTTTAGAGCCTTTTTAGCCTCGTACTTAATTTATTGCATTGTGTCACGCATCTTTTGAGTTTTTTGCTTATTCCTACTGACCTTTCTTATCTTTTCAACTGGTCCACCAACTGGGATGCCGGTTGGCAAATCCCCATGTATAAGTGAATGGTTCAAACAATACGATTCACTAATTATCACGCGCTGAACTTTAGCTGCGAAACATCATACAATTTGATCTAACGTAAATGGGACTTGGGATTCTTTATCGTTCAAGATAACCAAATCTGCACTCTGCCAGGTCCTTGGCAACCTATCCACAGGTCTCATTCCTGGACAGATAAACAGCTGGTGGCTCTTAAGCTAACTGTGGAACTCATTTTCATCAATTTGAAGATGATGAAGGCAACTTAATCGCTGTAGCGAGTTAGTGAAGCTGATGTTTCGACCATTTATTAACATTTTGCTCTGACGATTAGGACTAACGCTCGCAGCTCAACAGTTTCTTTAGAAACTAATACCTTTGCATGTTATTTTCGACCTCCACTGTTTCCTTTACCATCTGGTGCCCAGCACAGGTTAAGCTTTGTGATTTTATCAGCGTTTTTTGTTAGAATATGACAAAGCCATGTCTTTTGTGCTTTGTTCATTGATGATCCTGACATTTGCATTTGAGAGTTTCTACGCCATCATATGCTGCCTAATGTCCCGGATTGGTTGCTAATGAGAAGCATGTTCTTTATGATAAGCATCACAATTTCTCATTTTCATTTAATTCATTTAATTGTCATTGTCATTTGAAGAGCTTACCAAAATTCTATCAAGATATAATTTCCCACTGGAAGAAAATTAATAGCACTAAGCTGGAAACAAAAGGAGATGTGCTAAATCAAATAATATGGAATAATCAGTTTTTTATAATAAATAAAAAATAACAAGTCACCTTTGAATAGTTATAAGTAGTGTGTTGTAACTTGTTGTGCATGAAATAATAATGATAAAAAATCCTGACCTTCTTATGTTGTGTTTTACTTACGGTGTTGCTTTGGAGCCATGAGATCAAAAAGGAACAAGCTCATTTTTGTTTTCCCAGCATGAAATAAAATGCGAACCTCATGGCAAGTTCAAGCTCATTTTATTTACACTCATTTTGGTTACATAAAAAGTTGTTTGCGGTTCAGAGAAATACCAAATAAGAAAGAATTCGAATACAAATTCGAAATTATATTAAACTATTAAATAGTGTGCAGTGGCCAGAGGAGTGACCACTAACACAGTGAAACTATTGAGGAGGATAATGGAATACACAGGAAATATAAATGATGACAGCATGTTTCCTTTCAGGTGTTTATACTGGCTACAATACTCTGAGTATGGCCATGGCACTGCCCCCAGACGGTAAAGTTGTGGCATGTGACATAACAGATGAGTATATGAACGACGTGCAAAGTCGGCGTTTCTTCAAAGAGGTTAGTCATTCACTGATTGGAAGATACCACAGCAATCGTGGCCAATGGCCAGTTCCCTCTATGAGATGCACCTACAGGGAATCACGGTAGTTGTATTCATCATCTTGGACAGGATGTTTGTTTTGATGAATAAAACAACCATTATTCCCTGACCTTAGCTTAAAGTAAGGCCTGGTTCACAGTATTGACATACCAGACTTAATGACATAATCGCTCATGTCGATAATGTGAACATCGACATTAAGCCAGGGAAAAGATCAGTTTTTTTTTCATGATGTCGTGATGTTCTTGCTGTTATGTTCCACTTATGTCATTATGTCGGGATGTTCACACTGCAAACATAACGGCATGACTCCCTTCCTATGTTGTTATCTCGCTAGTGTGAACTAGGCTTAAGGAAGCCTGGGATCTACAATTGACCACATTTAATTCCATGTGACCACTATACAACCATCTCGCAGGGTTTGCACTGCTCCTGGACTAGAAAACTCCTTGAATATTCTTCATTTTTAGTTACTCCTGGAATCTCATAGTTACATTAAAATGCTTTTTTTAACCTTTTCCATGAACTTTTGGGAAGCCTTGTACTCGAAATGCAGAATTTTGTAATCATTTACGCCATAACTTTCCAAGATCCGGATCCTGGAATTTCACATTTACATCTACTAAAACTCTTGGAAGACCATAATCTCCATAAATCTATCAAAACCATACCTACCAACCCCCAGAGTACAAAAACCTGGAGGCGGCTAGAAATCTTTGCATTGTAAGAATATAATTTTCGACAATGTCTGAATACCCTCCGACAATCACCCGAAGGCCTTCCGAACGTTCCCGACGTCTCGAAAATAACGAAATTAATGAAAAAAAAAATTTAACAAGAGCCACAGTAGGTAGTTCCCGGGAGATTTGGTGCTCTAACCGGGAGACCGGGAGATTTGATGAAAAACTTGGAGACTCCCGGGAAAACCGGGAGAGTTGGCAGGTCTGATCAAAACCATCAATAATTATTAGTCTCGGACATTTTGCGCTTTGTACAACTAACGTTTTTCATCACGACATTGGATTGGCCAATATCAAATCACGTGGTAAATATGGGACGCACACTGGTTACCTCGGGTAGTCGAGTTTTCAGGTCACAAACCAAGGTGATATGCTTCTGCACAAACTTAATGCAAATTGGAAGAATACAATTGTTGAAACCACTATTACATGTACGATATTGCAGCTGAAGTTCAAAATGTTCAGTTTGTTTCCTTTTTTTCTCCACAGGCAGGTGTTGAATCGAAGATAGATTTAAGGCTGCAATCGGCCACCGCCACTTTAGGTAAGAGATATTAATTGAGAATAACTAGTTGCTCCCACTAAAGAGTAACTTGCAAACTATTGCCTTGCTCTATAAATCCTGGTAATGGCAGTCACACAATGAACAGTGGATAAACAAACAATAAACCCTATTTAGCGCGAAAAGATGCTCGGATATTTCTCCTTGGAAATTATCCGTTGCTCAAAGCTCGCAGTTTTCCTCGAGCTGTCCTCTCGGAGAACTGTTCGCTTCTCGGAACAGATAATGTCCGCGGACAAATATCCGAGCATATTTTCGCGCCAAATGGACGCTATTGTGTCTATTTTCCTTCAAATATTTTTCGCATATGCAGTCATGTGACGCCAGAAATAAGAGCTAACTGTAAGCGATGACTTTTTATTAAATCAGGTTTTCACACTCCTTAGATGAGGTTGGTAATTTAAAAATTTCCGAACATTAAATGACCTTGACCAGTTTCTCTAGCATGAAGCGATTAGGGATATTATTTCTCCCCCTTGATGATATACGGTATATTGTGGGTTATCCCCCATCATCAAACATCCCCCACCCTAACCCGGCATTTAATTGTCTTAGCAATTTGCCGGACCGTGAGAATACAGTATCACGTCTAAGAACCCAACAAGCGGTAACTCGCTTATAACCCTCGTGTTCTCGGATCGCGTATTGGTTGTCAATAAAAGTCTTGCTTCTTTATCTTATTTTAGCAAACTTTAAGTCCGTATCAACATTTATGTTGTATTTCAGATGAACTGTTGTCTGCAGGAGAAGCTGAGAGCTATGACATGGTTTTTATTGATGCTGATAAGAAATCCTATGACGATTACTACGAGAAATCGTTGCAACTTGTTCGTAAAGGCGGGCTTATAGTAGTTGACAATGTAAGTGATGAAACAAGCTGTTGGTTATCACCAACAGAACTGGAATTGCTTAATTATTTTGCTTGTCAAGCTAACTCGTTTCGGTAGACCCTTTACAGGTACACTATCGGTGCTTCTGCACTTCACAATACCCCCGTTTAGGTCGACACTTGGTCGGTGAGCAAGCTGACATACAAGCGACACTTTACCGACACATTACCGACACGAGAGCCAACACTTCACACCGACACAGTACCGATACGTTGACCGACACTTCACCTACACGCTATACCGACACTTCACCCACACACTAACGATATGTCGACCGACACTTCACCGCTACACTAACGATACGTCGACCGACACTTCACCGACATACTAACGAAACGTCGACCGACACTTCACCGATACACTAAAGATACGTCGACCGACACTTCACCGATACACTAATTAACGATACGTCGACCGAAACTTCACCGATACACTAATTAACGATACGTCGACCAAAACTTCACCGATACACTAATTAACGATACGTCGACCAAAACTTCACCGATACACTAATTAACGATACGTCGACCGAAACTTCACCGACACACTAATTAACGATACGTCGACCGACACTTCACCGATACACTAACGATACGTTGACCGAAACTTCACCGATACACTAACGATACGTTGACCGAAACTTCACCGATACACTAATTAACGATACGTCGACCGAAACTTCACCGACACACTAATTAACGATACGTCGACCGACACTTCACCGATACACTAACGATACGTTGACCGAAACTTCACCGATACACTAACGATACGTTGACCGAAACTTCACCGATACACTAATTAACGATACGTCGACCGAAACTTCACCGACACACTAATTAACGATACGTCGACCAAAACTTCACCGACATACTAATTAACGATACGTCGACCGACACTTCACCGATACACTAACAATACGTCGACCGACACTTCACCGACACACTAATTAACGATACGTCGACCGAAACTTCACCGACATACTAATTAACGATACGTCGACACGTCGACCGACACTTCACCGATACACTAACGATACGTCGACCGACACTTCACCGACACACTAACGATACGTCGACCGACACTTCACCGATACACTAACGATACGTCGACCGATACACTAACGATACGTTGACCGAAACTTCACCGATACACTAACGATACGTTGACCGAAACTTCACCGATACACTAACGATACGTTGACCGAAACTTCACCGATACACTAACGATAAGTCGACCGAAACTTCACCGACACAGTAACGATACGTCGACCGACACTTCACCGAGACACTAACGATACGTCGACCGAAACTTCACCGACACACTAACGATACGTCGACCGAAACTTCACCGACATACTAACGATACGTCGAGCGACACTTCACCGATACACTAACGTTACGTCGACCGAAACTTCACCGACATACTGACGATACGTCGACTGACACTTCACCGATACACTAACAATACGTCGACCGAAACTCCACCGACACACTAAGGATACGTTGACCGACACTTCACCGACACACGAACGATACGTCGACCGAAACTTCACCGAAACACTAACGTAACGATACGTCGACCGACACTTCACCGATACACTAACGATAAGTCGACCGAAACTTTACCGACACACTAATTAACGATACGTCGACCGACACTTTACTGATACGCTAGCGATGTATCGACCGAAACTTCACCGATACAGTAACGATACGTCGACCGAAGCTTCACCGACACACTAACGATACGTCGACTTACACTTCACCGAGACATTAACGATATGTCGACCGAAACTTCACCGATACACTAACGATACGTCGACCGACACTTCACCGATACACTAACGATACGTCGACCGAAACTTCACCGACGTACTAACGATACGTCGACCGACACTTCACCGAGAGACTAACGCTACGTTGACCGAAACTTCACCGGCATACTAACGATACGTCGACTGACACTCCACCGATACACTAACGATACGTCGACCGAAACTTCACCGAGAGACTAACGATACGTTGACCGAAACTTCACCGACATACTAACGATACGTCGACCGACACACTAACGATACGTTGACTGACACCTCACCGATACACTAACGATAAGTCGACCGAAACTTCACCGACACACCAATTAACGATACGTCGACCGACACTTCACCGACACACTAACGATACGTCGACCGAAACTTCACCGACACACCTAACGATACGTCGAGCGACACTTCACCGATACACTAACGATACGTCGACCGACACTTAATCTACACACCGACGGGTCGACCAACACTTCACTGACACAATACCGATACGTCGACCGAAACTTCACCGACGCACTACCGACACACTATTCGTCAACCGACACTTCAACGACAGAAGGATACGTCGACCGACACATCACCGACACAGTACCGACACTTCAACCGACACAATACTGACTGGTCCTCTGACGCGTCGACGACACACTTCCGACACGTGAACCAACACTTCACCGAGACACTACCAACACGACGACCGATACTTCACTTACACATTACCCACACTTGAACCGTCAATTCTTCGACACACTATATCAACCTACTCTTCATCGATGTACTCAGTACCAAGGCGCCTGCCTACACTCTTCTCTGTAACAGTAAAGTTACTTGAGTTTGCCAAAGCTGGTAGAGTCGGTTGAGTTAATATCCTTCTCAGCCAGTCATGCAAATTTTGTCTTATTTTTTTTTTCTTATTTGGAACTGACATAAGTCAATTATACCAGATATGAGGTACGTGTTTTGCTACTTTAAGTCACCATTACTTACCGATGTTAAATTTTCTCTATAGGTTTTGTGGGGTAGCAAAGTTTGCGACCCTGAAAAAAGATTTTCAGATGAAGAAACCAGATTTCTTCACACCTTAAACGTGAAGATTCACGGAGACAGTCGTGTTGCAATAAGTTTTCTTCCATTTGCAGATGGTGTTACTCTAGCGATGAAGCTGTAAATTACTGTTGTCAGTGTAAAATACTGCTCCATAACAGTAAACTCGATGTCACTAATAAATTTGTCAACAGTTTTTTTTGTAGTAAGTTACCTCAGTTACATTTGCAGATGGTGCTACTACATGAACAGCAAAACGCTGTTAACTATTCCAATCAAATACTGCTATTAAAACGTTAGCTAGGTGCCAATAATTTACTTGTAATTGGTTTTCTTATGTCCAATGCTTGCCATACCTCGTGTAAAAAGTCTGCGAAAGTCCTCTTTCGTATGTGAGTTGAACTCCGCTTGATCCAGAGTCTAAAGTTTGGAACATACATTCTTGTGATAATGGGTCCCTTGAATGAAACCCATGAATTTATTTATTTTATTACGATTCAATAAATACTACAAAAATACAAATAAGCCATATGGACGATCTGTATCCCATATAAAAACAGACCACCAAAGGGAAGAAAAACATAAAGTAAAATCCACTCACCTCTTCGCATTAAATTAACAATTTTCTATCTTTTGCCTTAAAGGCTCTCAGATTAAATTCACAGCGACTGCTCAATGGCAGTTCATTCCATTTATCTACAATTGAGAATTTTAGCACGTTATATATTTAGGTCAGATGTACGTTCCTTGTCGGGATCCTTGAACAATGCACTCTTGGTTTGCTAGTCTGCGAGCAGGCTCATCGCGCGCACTCGGCCACGAAGCGATCCGGTAGGGAGGAGTCTGGTGCCGAGGCGCCTATAAAGTAACAAGGTAAGAAAGGGAAGTGCTTCACCTTCGCCGCTATTACGCCTACTCCTCAAACATGAACCTGCTCGGAATGCGATCAAGCCTAGGTTACCCTAGGTGACATCCTAGGCTCAGTTTCCTGCCTCGAATCACGGACGCACGTACCGAAACACCGATAGCGCGGTTTGTTTTGTTGTCACCTACTCACTGGATATGGATAAAGCGTATGCGCATGACGTCATGGCAGCCATATTGGTGTTCCAGAGCAATGAAACGGTGACCATGTTGGTGTACCAAACCAATCCTTTAGGAGTTCAACTCTTTTCTTATGTAAACACTTTCTTTTGTTCCAATAAAATTGCATGGCTGCTGGACGTGAGTGAATACGCTCTATAGTGATTTACCCTGTGGATAGCGTTATACTGCCATTGAACAACTGGGGACTGTCCGGTGGGGAACGCCCATTTGAAAAGGTCGGGGATGCTCGTCCACTCGCTTAGGGATATAAATCAAGGATTCTGGTCTCAGCTGCGGTGCTGAGGACTAAACGCCACCCCGGGAATTTAGAATAGCTAAAATCACTTTGCATACGTTATACGGCGGCTCGGGATGAGCCCGCAGTACGAGCGGCAGTCAAAACTGAGCTGTCCTTCCGATATGACACGATAATAGCCTTTTTCTTCGCAGCTAACAAAAATAAAGACAATGCTTAAGTTGGTTTGACCTCTTCTAATAGTTAACTTAAGAATTCCGGGTTTAATTTGACGAGGAACAGCATATTTTGTTCATAATAAGACAACTATTATCCTACTAGGCGACATTTCGCCAGGTAGGATAAATTCCTAAATCCCCAATAAATCCTTAAATCCCTTCTCCGGAGAGAAAAGCTGCCTGATTTCAATGCCTCTCTTGTCTACTTACATTGACGGCAGGACAGTAAAATTTTCCCGCCCGCTGAATCCTGAATCCTGCGCGAATCCTGCGCGAACCCTGCGCGCCAGGCGTATGCAAGGCAGAAATTGAACTCCAAAAAGCGCCCTGGCCTGAGGTAATCTCTTGCCCAGTCCCCCCGCCAGTAAAAGATCAGGTTTACGAAAAATAATGGAGAACTGTGCCAGCAAAATGATGTCGTTTTTAGGTGAAAACAAGTTATTATTCGGAGCGGTGGGGATTGCGCTTTCATCTGCCGCACTAGGATTTGTTATTAGTCGAGGTTTTGAACGTAGGAACTCCTTCAATGCGCCTTTTAAAGTCAACTCTGAACACAGCCCAGTCGCGAAGTATGTTTTGGAATATGGAATCCGCGAGCCTTTACCACTCATGAAACTTAGACAGGTAAGAAGTTTGTATTATTTAAATTGGCAACGAACAGTTCTGGTCTCACCAGCCATAGCAGGTATCTGGTTAACACATTTAAATTCTATATTTAAGTGTCTTTAAGGTCATATTCTCAAAATCATTTACTAAATATATTTCATGAGGGAGGGGGGTGGGGTGGGGTGTCTCTACAGAGACATAAACATATACCTAATTTAGACATGGTAAAAGCATCAGATGTGCTGCTGTGTAGGATATGGTTTTCTGGTCTTGCTGTCCTCAAGAGGGTATACAATGTTACTTGCCTCTGCCCTACACCAGGTATGGTTACACAAAAAGCAGGATGCTAAAGTACTTGAATTGCATTTAACTGACCAGTCAATGAAGTACTGACCAAGTCTGACTAATCATGATTTTTATGTTCATCTGGTGGACAAAAAAAGTGAAGAAAATAATGACATACTTGCAGGCATTTCCTTCCATCCCCCTACAATCCCGCTTTGCACTTCTAGTTTTCCCTTCTCCTTTCCTCTCAGGTTTCCCCTCTCCTTCACCTTTGAATGCCTGCCATGCAGGCTATCTTGAATTCTGAAAATTGTGCCCAAATGATGAGGCCCTGTTAGGGGGGGTGCCCATGTTCCCTGTCTGATTTTCACAAGCAGCTATGTCGGCATTTTGCAAGGTTCTTATGTCGTCTGTCGGAATTTCTTCTTAGAGGAATTGTGTCGGGAATTTGACCTTGTTCAATTGAAACGAAATTATACACGTGCATAATACATCATAACACATTTGTTTATTAAAATACTGACAATGCGAAGACAAACATCAGGAAAACAAAAATCAATCAAAGTTTGACTTAAAGTGCCACTGAAACGAAATTTTCGTATGTGAGATTTCTGCTTAGTAATAAAGTTTCAACCTTACTTGGAAACACTGCAGACTTTTTTTTCGCATACGGTAAGCGAAAACTGCTTTTTCAGCCATTCGAAATTGGCTGGTTAAGCCCAAAATTGGCGGCCATCTTGGCGCGGCCAAAACAGCCTAGTGACGTCACTGGTTGTATTGCTCTCATGCCGCGCTGAAAATTTAGAGTGATTATGGGAGAAGAGAATACTGTTCGAAGCCCCCCCAAAAACATCTCAAGGACATCTCAGGGCTGTAAAGCAGATAATAAGAGTAGCCTTAGACATGAAGAGGTGGAGAGTCGATCCTGGGGCTTTTCAGTCTATTTAATTGGATATTTTATGTAAGCAAGCAAACGAGTGGGAGTTCTTAGATCGCAAAATGATCGGGACTCTTAGTGAAATGGCCAGCACTCAATTAAACAATATCTACACTCATAAAGTTAAAAGACATGAAAACAAGAGAAAGCAGCTTTTGAAAATATTATCCGGAGTGCTGCTGCACGAATCGTAGCAACAACGTTTCGAGTTTTCGAGTCGCTTCGCTTCGAGGAAACCGGACGCTTTGTGAGTTTCACCGCGGACGAGATTGTGCCACAGTGACCTTTAGTCTAGTTGTATCTGCTACATCCTACAAGTTATCACAACAGCAACAATTTAAGAAACCCTCTTATTTTATATGAGGGAGCGAATTTAAACTATAAAGGTAAACTTAGCTGCCATGACCCTACAATTATATGTTTTCAGGAAACGAGAGAAAGCGTGACAATGTCGGCGGCAAAAGGTCATATATGCAAATTAGTTCAAATTCTGTTTAATAAACCTTCGACTAAATAATAAACTAGTGACGTTTAACGAATTGCTTTGAACTTGAATACTATTAAATGAAGATCATAGACATAAGTATGTGCTAAAGAACTCCAAGTTATCCATCGGCCGTGAAATATTACAATTGGGAGATACGTGTAAAAGAGAAGCGAAAGTCCCGCTTTGTTTACACTGATACGTATGCGGCGATAAAGCAAACCCTGCTGCGGATCACAATTTTCAAAGATACATTTTGTCTACCACAAGAACTCTCACTTATTAGTATCATAAAAAGATGCTCTCTGTGTGCAAAGAAGTACTCGACTCAAAGCTTGTGGACCGTTAATAACTTCATGATTGTGCGGATGGCTGATGCGCTTACGGCTTTTAATGCAGCAAAGTTGCCGAGGATATATTCGAACCTTGTTAATAGACCTTAGATAAACGTGAGAATCCAAATTTCAGAACCAGGCTGAAAACAGACGACGAAATATCGTGTTTAGGCTTCAGGACGTGATACAAAAGTTGCCACACTCGTCTTCGAAATCTCCAATCGAGTACTCAAGATGTTCGAAAAGTATACTGAGCTGTTCTAATCTGTAGCATTCATTTTGGTGAATCTACATTCTTTGGCGCCCTCCAACGTTTATGATGTGTATTTCCTGTCAAGGCTGGACTGAAATTACAAGGTAGGAAACTAGTAGGTATCGACAATATGAAGAATAAACTTAAATAAATCAAGTGAAAACAAGAGAGAATCTTAAGCGCTTCTTGCGTGAATACAACCAGTGACGTCACAAGGTCCTTAAACTCGGTTCCAGAACCCGGACACAGTTTTGCTCCAAAAAGTCGATTTCAGCAGCTAAAAAGAGCACTTTCCGTTAGGATTTGACAGAAATAAAGTTCACCATTATTTTAAGCACGTTTGAAACTATAAATTGGGCTAAAAAAAGAGAGTACAAAAATTTCGTTTCAGTGGCACTTTAAGAAGTGGTCTGTTCTAGCCATATTTTGCCAAAAAAAAATAATAATAAAATAATAATAATAATAATAATAATAATAATAATAATAATAATAAAAATAATAATAAAAACCGAGACCAAAGTGACTTTCAGTTTTTGTAGGTGCAGTTTATTCAACCTCGATCCATGGCTAGACTATTAATGACCCCAATAAATAATAAATCAATGTGACATTACCAGTTAAAAGTGAATGCCTTGTATCAAATTTGACACGATAGTAATGTAGAGAATATTAAAACATCAACTGTTGTTGTTGTTGTTGTTGTTGTTTATAGTGGTCAATACACTTAGCTACACCTAGCTAGTTCACAGGCATGCCACTTAAACTGAAAGAAACAAATATATCAACTAAACATAATAGGCTTAAAAATCCCAACTGGCGGGAGGCAGACAGACCAGTTGGCTATTTACAAGCATGACTGAGGAGTTGAAGTAGGGTCTACCGAGAAACAACTCCAGCTTAGTGGTTAGAGCGGGACATGAACCCGCGACCTTTGGATTTCAAGTCCGGCGCCCTAACCACTCGACCACGCTGCCCCCAAAAACTGAAGTCACTGAAGACACAACTGACAGCAATGGAGTGATAATAGTGTATGTTTTGGGGCGGCTACGCTATTATTTGAAAAGCTCTAGTCAGAGGTCTAAATGGTCTGGGCGAATGACACTCCTTCCAGATGATGTATGTAAGGACATTCCACCGAAGACCACGTCTGATTGGTTTTCATTTTCGAAGTCAAGGTCGCTGGTCTCCTCGCAACTTCCTTTGTCTGGCAAAAAATCTTCCACTTCATTTTGATATCTAAGAAATGTCTCTTACAGCATCTCTGTCAGTTTGACAAAGTTGTCTCCTCTCTGAAAATGTTCTACATCCACTTTACCTGCTATAGCATCTCGGTGACAGATGAAGTAAAATATCTCCAACAGATGACAGATAGAAGGAGCGCACGCACACATGGGTCTAGCCTCCTACCCAGACTTTCTTTGGACTCTTCACACAATCCTCCTCCCGTGATGAGCCGCAGTTGGATATTAGTTTTTGTTAATTAATGTCATTAATGACATTAATATATTTCAGTCAGTAAAATGAGACGTATTTATGACTCATTTATTGGTTTTCTTGAACCCTTATTGATGTTATTGTTTAGAACATTTACTGCTTTCACAAATCTGAAATTTGCTGTCGGTCTATTTTGACATTGGTGTCACTTTCCCTATTTTGCTGGGGTAGTCTGTCGTTTTGTCGCCAGTTCGAGGCTCTCGTGTCGCCGTTTCAAGGCCATGTCGCTTGTCGGAATTTACCCCTAACAGGGCCTCAACGATTAAACCATCCTTCAACTCAGTTATCACAAAATCTTGTGATATGCCAGTCTTAAGCAGACCAATTATGTGGTTAAGTCTTAATCCACTGACCCTTTGTTGCAAATCATTTTTATTTTGCTGAAGTATCTTGCTATTAATTACCTCCTCGTCTTGGTCTTTATTCTGCAAGCTACGCAAAATATGTATAATAAATATTTTGTCACCTGTCAAGCAGGGCTGTCATTAAGTTTTGATTCATCTGTAGTCTTGATCTTCACACCCATAATACACTTGCTACTTTATGGGAGAGTTGTACCAACTACAGGCCAGTTCACCCGTACCATCAAGGGCCCATCAAGCATGCTCAGCCATAACAGGTGATATGCGTTATGGCCATTATTAACAACCCTGAAGCAGAGTCATGTACCTATAAGCCCAGGGGGGAGGGACTCACATATAAAAAAGGACTGGGGTGCTCGTCATACCTTTTAGGGGTCAAAAAAGTGATTTTGGTACCTCTTCGTGTGTTCAGCCTCAAAAAGTCTTCAGCAGGAGCCTTTGTGGTACCTTTTAGGGTATTGAGCTGGAAAAAATTGACCTGCGATAATGTGCTTTTTCGGAATTGGTACCTCTTAGGGGTGAAGAAAATTTCAAGCCACACCTTCAAAACAGGATCTTGGCACCTCTTAGGGGTTCTTTGCAAAATTACTGACAAGCACACCCTTTCCTTTTATGAGGGTCGTACAGGGGTGGTCTCTGGCACTGTTCATGAGCCGCAAAAAAAGTGAATCACGAATCATGGATATTAAAATTTGATATTCCTGAATCACAACAATAAGCAAGTAAGGTACTCTTTTTAATAACCTGTTCTTATGCTAGAAAGAGGCTAAGTTAAGGCTCCATATTGCAAATTGCATACCTTAATCACTTTCGAGTTCTTTCAATAGACGACTCTAACCATTCAGAGGACTTGTGTCTCAAAATCACGAAGAACAGAGTGGTGAAATCACGAATATCGGTTCGTAATTCAAGTTCTTCATGAGTCGCGCAAAGCACTCAGGTCACGGATCATGAAGAATAATTTCTTAAAGTCACGTTTCACAGAAAACAAAATCAGCTTATCACGCATCATGAGAATACCCCTGTATGACCCTCTTTTATATTAGAGTACACCCCCAGGCCTATAGGGGGAACTCTGTTATCTATAATTGTGCATAGTTGCACTGAGCTACAGATCGAGCTTTTTGTTCAACATGCTGCAACTGATGACATTATTTCTGACTACAAAATGAAAATTATATGAATGTACATATGGCTGAAGAAAAGTATAAAAAAAACCATAAAAATATAAAAATCTTTATTTATCCTGATAGAAAACTGATCAGCATAAACCAGTGATCAGCAATTATACAAAAAAAATTACCAAAGTAGCCTTGGAAGTATTTCAAAAGTGTCTTAATTCCAGAAAAAACTGAAAGTGAAATCTAAGGCCATCCCCATGAAATGTTTCATTTCCCATTGCCCAACCGAACCATTTTTAAGTGATGACGTATTGTGTGACGTCATTGCATGCATGCATTCCTTTGGATAGTGATTTTGCATAGTTTGTCGCGCTTATGTCTGTGCGCTTATGTTGCACACGATTTATCCCCCTGTGGAAGTGAAATGTACTTTGGGAGTTCTTTTGCTGCTTTCCTTTGCTGTTTGTAGGTTCAGCGGAGTGCTTTTAATTGTAGCTTTTAAAAGAAGATTTAGGGGTGGATTTTGGTTTAAACAGTATCGGATAAATTTGCGTTCACAGGCAAACTCATAATAAGAACATATCCTCCATACATACAAGTTTAGATAGACAAGTAAGTCGCACAGGTGATAGGTGAAGGCTTTGCAGCTTTCCTTTGCTGTTTGTAGGATCAGCAGACTACTTTTAATCAATATGACAAGTGAACAGTTAAAACAACAAATTAATTTCGGGTGAGGTAATTAGTGTTGCCAAATATTTTTAAAGATAATAAGGTGTCGATTTCAGAGAGAGTAACATTCCTTTGCGGGTTTCCTTTGCAGTTTTCCTTTGCTGTTTGTAGGATCAGCGGAGTGCTTTTAATTTCAGCTTTTAGACAAAGATTTGGGGGTTGATTTTGGTTTATACAGTGTCGGATAAATTTGCGCTCACTGGCAAACTCGTAATAAGAACATATCGTCCATACATACAAATTTAGGTAGACAAGTAAGTTGCACAAGCAATAACTGAAGGGTCTACATAAAATTTACGGATTGGTAGCGCAGTTGTACTTTTGCCAGTCTTGAAGTGAATTGAATGAGCATTGTATGAGTACTGAAATATACAGTTTACAGTAGTAACAATGAAGTCAGGGTACGATTCGTTTGCAGTTTGCAGTTTTTCATGAAGTTTTGGAAATGTGCTGTTTTATATTTTCTGTCAACGAAAGAGTGGCTGTGATTAAACAATCAATAATTGTATAAAGTTCATTGATGACGGTTAACAACAAATTAATTTTCTGTGAGGTAATTAGTGTTGCCAAATATCTTTAAAGATAATAAGGTGTCGATTTCAGAGAGAGAAACTTGTACTTTGCGGCTTTCCTTTGCTGTTTGTAGGATCAGCGGAGTGCTTTTAATTTCAGCTTTTAAACGAAGATTTGGGGGTAGATTTTGGTTTATACAGTGTCGGATAAATTTGCACTCACGGGCAAACTCATAACAACATATCTTCGATACATACAATTTTAGATAGACAAGCAGGTCGCACATGCAATATGACAAGTCAAGAGAAAATGATTTTCTCTTAGACAAGTATATGGTTAAAACAACAAATTAATTTCCGGTGAGGTAATTAGCTTTGCCAAATATCTTTAAAGATAATAAGGTGTTGATTTCAGAGATAGGAACTTTTCAGCAGAGTGCTTTTTATTTGGGTTGGTACATTTCGCTGACCCCTAGCACATGGACTAACAAGATGGACCTGGTACATGAACTACTTGAATGAACCACCAATGGACTACCCTAAATGTAAACCCCCTAAAATTTCTAACCCAAAAGTTTAAGAATCAGTTTGTCTGCTCATGTTCCAATCTTCTATGAACAATTTTTAAACATCATTGCTTCTGCATGCATTGTGTGCCGTTTACTTTTGAAAAGTCAAAGAAAAATTCCAGATACTCTGTGTGACAAGCAAAACTTTTTAAAAAAACTTAATTCACATTCTTTGTTTTAAATAATAATAATAATGATGATGATGATAATAATAATAATAATAATAAACAATTCATCAGATCATGTGATTTGGAGATTTTGCTTTGAATAAAAGTCTTTTGTACCTTATTTATTAACTTGTATGTTAAATTGAAGTGTTTGTCAGTGGATGTCACTTGATATATCTCTCAGCGTTGCATACTTGCAAACAAAGGTTTTGTTACACAGCATTTAGTAACTGAAACAAAAATTGACAGGCAGAGTTTGCCAGACTCTGGCTCCCTCGGTCAATTTTAGTTTCTCAGTCTCTCTTTTTACCCAACCAACTGACCCACTTTGATGACAGCACGGTCGACTAGCCAGAAAAAATTATGGTTGAGGCAATGTCCAAGGCCAAATTCTCTTTCCAGATATTTAGCAATGTTTAACTTTCCCTTTCAGAAAAAGAAAACAACAAAAACAAAAACAAAAATTACTGAGGCAAGTGCCTTGGTTTGCCTGACATACTGGCTACAACCCTGGAGAGGGAAGGAGATGGGAAACAATTTGTTTTATAGGGAATTGCCCAAAGCTCTGGCTTCACAATAAATCAACTATGAATTATTGGATTCAGTTGTTTTATGAGAAAGAGAAATATAATCATGGGCGACAGGAGTTTTATCGGCTGAACTTAGGGTTGAAGGCTTGGCATTAGAGACGTAGAGACAGTTTATCATTAAAACTAGAACCAAGCTTAGGCTATGGCAGAAACTCTCTGTGAGACCTTGAAAAAGGAGTAAGCCTTTTACAGTATCTGTCTAATGATAATAATTAATATAATTTGATCTCAGGCAACCTTGGACCACCCAGGCCATAGAATGATTTGCAGTGCTGATGAAGCACAATTTATGAGACTGTTGTTAGAGTTGATCAACGCCAAAAAGGTTATAGAAATAGGTAAGATAAGCATCTGATGTCTGTTAAGTGACTATTGACCTAAGAGAAAGCTCAGTGATGAGCTGTGTCTCTTAATATGGCTGGTATTAACTGGAGGACATGAGATTAAACGGTTGGGGGTTGGCTGATAGATGTGATGACATAATGGTTACTGATCTTCAACTCAGATTAAGAAGTCTGAGTTAGAGTTCCTGGCTGGGGTCACTGCAATGTGTTCTGGGGCAAGACACTTAACTCTAACAGTGCTTCTTAGTCCATCCAAGTTTAAAAATTGAAACCAGCAATTTTAATGGTGGTGGTAACTCCGAGGAACTAGCATTCTATCCCGGGGGAGCAAAATTACTCCTAGTCACTAATACTGCCTGAGACATAACATTAGGTCAGCTATATGCTAACTTTAGAAATTTTTTGTACCCAACTGCTCCACCCACAGCTTGAACCCAGACCCTACCAAGCCAGAAGAACACTCCAGTTGACCTGAAAAACACCCAGTGCTTAGCCTGTTTATTGTTAGCTCTTGATCAGTAAAGATAATAACAGCACAAGAGATACAAAATATTCTGGATTCAAGAAGTATGAGTGGTATTTCTATTTTAGGCTAGCTACCTTATTTTGTAAGTCTGTTTTGCAAGGCTGCATTTTTGTACACCTCCTTCAGTTTGCAGTTTCATCCCCAGAGCCTGGACCTTTTTCAGTCAGTGGCAACTGAACACCCAATGCTCTAGGCAAAATAAAAAGCTGGAGTCAGAAATCCTGGTTCTGGTTTGACTGTGTGCATGCATTCAACTTTGTTAACTGTTTCTAATCATGCATGGGGGGGGGGGGGGGGGCAGTGTAACTGCTGTGATTAATGTTAGCTCACCTTCTGATTTCTTGGTAGTTAAAACAAAAGAATCATGGCCTCTGGGAAAGGGCATGACCATCTAATCGGGGGGGGGGGGGGTACTCTCAGAAAAGTTGGTTGGGGGTGTGCAGCCCACTTCTCAAAACCTTTACCCCATTTATGACCAAAATCTGTGATTTTTGCTATCCTATTTATGACCTGACCAAAAATTTGATACCATATTATTTTATGACCATTGCAGCTGGCACAGTTGCCCTAAACATAAGTTATAAAGGACTTTTGTTGATGGTCTAAGTAATAATGATGAAAAAGTAGCTTCTTCTAAGAAACATACCCAATTCAAGACTAGAGTACATACAAACATACATACATGAGTACATACAGTGTGCAAACACCTTACCCTGTTTATGACCAAAATAGCCAAAATCAATACCCTATTTATGACTAAAATGAATTAAAAACCGTACCCTTTAGGGCTGCACATACCTTTATAGCCCATATAAGGGAGTACCCTCCTTGGCGCGTCATGTACCCTGATATTGGAAAGGTATTAAATAAATAAATAAAGTGTTTTTATTGTTCAAAAGATAAAATTACATATCTTATGTTACATTTAAAAATAACAATGTTAATGGGCTACAATATGTCTCTAAATAAGATAGATATTTACATGGAAACAAATACAACAATCGAATACAAAAAGTACACTATTATTAGGTTTAAAAGGGGGAGATTAAATTGGGTAGGGTCTCACTGGAAGGAGGACACTTAAATAAATCATTGGTAGTCTTACTACATTTCTTGCGGTCTTTACGTGGGAGTTAACTTGGATCAGGCTTTCCTTGTACATGTTTCAGTTGGCACATGATAAGATTTCTTTCTATCTGAATAACTTTGCCACTATCATTGTGCTTTCATTCAGGTATTTATACTGGCTACAATACTCTGAGTATGGCCATGGCACTGCCCCCAGATGGTAAAGTTGTGGCATGTGACATAACAGATGAGTTCATGAGTGAGGTGCAGAGCCAGCATTACTTCAAAGAGGTAACTTGAACATTTGTTATTTGACTGCTTTTTTAAGAGAATCAGTTTTTCAGGATCTCAGTGGCAGTTAAGGTGTGCCACTTGGTCAAAGGTGAAGTACCTTTAAAGTCAATCAAGTTTCACACTGATGTGATACTGCAAAATTGTGGCTGCGACTGTGTTTAGCATTCAAAGCATGCATAGGGCTGCATAGCTGTAGCCCTCGTGCATGTTGCAAACCCTTGATACGTTTTACTTGCATTAAAGTACTCCTGAAGGTCACAGTATATTGGATGCATGACAGAGCCCTCAACATTTAATTTGTTATTGTGTGTGGAAATTTAAATGTACCATCATGAAATTGAGAGCATTGAACTCAGGAGTCATGCACTGGTAATACCATCAGTGCAGGGGCGTGGCTAGGGGGTCCTGGGGTGCCCATGACCCCCCCCCCCCCCATTTTGTAAGCCTTTTTTAAAGCAAACAACCTGCAACAGGTGGTGAAAATGACATGACAGTCTGGTGAGTACCCTCACTTTGACACAGTGTGACCCCCTGCTACGCCCCTGCAGTGAAGCACAGAACCACTGAGAAAGATCTGGTCAGATTGATTGCAACAGTAGTCTGTCGGCACAGTGGCCTCATGGTTAGTGTGCTCGACTCTGGATCTAAAGGTCTGGGTTCAAGCCCAGGCATGGGGCATTGTGTTGTCTTCTTGGGCAAGACTCTTAACTATCACAATGCCTCTCTCTACCCAGGTGCCTGATGGGCCTCTTGGCTCATATGTAGACTTACCTCTTAGCCAGTACTGTAGGGTACTTGCAAGTGTTCACAAGTAAGGTTAAAAAAAACGGACTATCAAATCATGCTTGACCTCATCCAGTATTTCGTTAAATTTTGAACACTGTAAATTTGACGTTAGTGCCCTTTTTTGTTTTCCAGGCAGATGTTGAGTCAAAGATTGATTTAAGGTTACAATCTGCCCTCACAACTCTAGGTAAGATCAGAACTGGTATTTTGTGACAACATAAGTTTTCATCAAATTTTATTCACAGTTACACACGTGCTGTAAAAGATAACTATAAGTAAAATTAATTAGAAATTTTGAAAGCAGGTAGCAGTTCAACTTCGCTCTACTTGACGAGTCTTTATGCAGCCAGGCTTTGTTCGGACTGACCTGGGAGAACTTTTTTCTCCGGTGGGATACTCTGATAAAAATTGGGTGGGGGTGTGCAGACCGTTTCCCAAAAACCTTACCCTAATAATGACCAAAATCTGCGATTTTTAATACCCTATTTATGACCTGACCCTAAATCAATACCCTGTTTCAGACCTGCCTTATACTTAGTTCCCTAGTTCAGATAAATGTTAAATTGCCGAACACGTAATTTGTGAAGCGCTTTTGCTGATCGGTCTTATCAATAATGATAAAAAAGTAGCTTCTCCTAAAAAAAAATGCCCAATTCAAGACAAGAGTGCAAAACTCAGACCCTATTAATGATCAAAATGGCTAAAACCGATACCCTATTTATTACCAAAACGGTTGAAAAACCATATCGTTTGTGGCCGCACATACCTATATAACCCATATAAGGGATTACTTCCCAGGGTTTTCTCTTCTCTTGACATCAAGTAGGTTTTCTCGATTCAAGTAACTCATCAAACACAAAAGACCGTGTTGGACCACATTTCCACATACCGAGAAGAGAGTTGAAAATGCACTGCGCAACGGAGTATTTTTAACTAACTTCGAAGTGTTTGGAATTGTTATCAAAATAGTAAACAGATTCCATATTGCCTTGTGTCTGTTCAATAATAGATCACAGTTGACGTCAAAATGTGGTAAGAACAAGAAAGTGGCACACGAGCCGTTAGGCGAGTGTGTGTCTGATTGATTATAATTACACCATCTATGCGTCTGTCGTCCTATAGATCATAAGTGAGAACCAATCAAAAGGCGAGAGGAATTCGTCACATAATGTAACACTGTCTTAAGTGTTTGATGTTTTTTCTCAATCCAAACTTAAACTTAGGAGAAAACCGAGAAACACAATTGTAAATATCTATGCATCAGAATACAGTCACGGCCATGATTTCCTTTGTGTAAACTAATGATGAATTATGAATGGGTTCGAGAGGTCGTTTTTAAATCGTTTTACCTTTCTTTAGGTTTCGTAGCTTGCAGGTAATCTTGAGCGAAGTTCCTGGTCGACCTGCATACCTAACCTCTTTAAACGTCGAATGTTGGACTATGGCAAATTTAAACGTTATGTTGTCGTCTTATTTCAGATGATCTCATAGCTGCAGGTGAAGCTGGAAGCTTTGATCTGGTTTTTATCGATGCTGATTGGACTTCAAAAGTCCAGTACTATGAGAAATCGTTACAGCTTGTTCGTAAGGGCGGACTGATTGTAATTGATAACGTGAGTAAAGATGCGCGGACGGGGAGGGGTACTCTAAATCATTGGGTAGGGGTGTGCCGCTGAGAGACTGAAACCCTAAACTTATACTAGACCATGATCAGCTTGATTTTGTAACCCTATTCTAAACTAGGCAGCAACAACTCCTACCCTATTTTAGACCAAAACTGTCTGATTTCCATCCCTAATTCCAGACTAAACTGCCTGAAAACCATACCTTTCACAGTGGCACATGCCCATATTTATACAGTATCCCACCTCCCCCCGAATGATGCATGCTTATAAAAACAAATATCAGTGGAAAACAAGCAAGCTTGCCAAACTGGCTTTTCGAATGTTAGTTCTACTTCAGAACTACGAAACAAAGAAATATTTTCGAGTTCTAAAGTTGATATATTCTACACCCACCCAGGACCGCGCGTGAAGTCTGTCTGAACAAATTGATGTAAACTTGTTTTACTGAAGTATTGGGCCATCAATATGCAACAGTTCACGCATTTCTCTTCATAGGTATTGTGTAATGGCAGAGTTTGTGATCCTGGAGAGAGAGCTGCAGAAAAAAAAGTAGAAGTACCTCATGACTTGAACGTGAAAGTTCATGATGATCCTCGTGTAGTGATGTGTCTGCTTCCATTTGCAGATGGTGTCACCATAGTAATGAAGCTTTGAATTCTAAGCATTCAAAGAGTTCCCAATTCTTATTATCCAATCAAAAGCTAGTGCAAGTACTCCGGCAGTTGCCTCTTCGTCATAACACAACATAGCATGCGTCATGTTGCGTTATATTGATCTATAAAGCAACATTGGTAACAAAAACCGCTTGTTCAGTTGATTTCGTTGTCGACTAGTACTTATTCTCCTTACCGACTGTAGCTTAGGAGTAAGGCGCTTTGAGTAGTGAGTTAGAACCTATTATTTGGGGTTTGGAAACGGGTTAGGAATAAAGTTTTACTGTAAGCAGAGCTTCGGCATAAGAATGGAATACGATCGAATATCAGACGTTTTCACGTTTGGTAGAACTGATTCTGCAAAATTATAATACAAACAGGACTACTTAAGGTTATAAATGATTTCAGTTTATTAGATAGCGAAATGTGGCATAGCGTCAAAAATAAGTGAATAACCTCAGCAACTCTGTAGTGTTTTTAATTATTTTCTGGGCCAAACTTGCTTCCCTTGTGCGCTAGGGTATCAAAAAACGTTTAAGTCAACTGAAGGCGAAGTTTGGTAATTGTAAGGGTTTTCTCCCACGGCATTCAGATGATGGCTGACACATTCTTATACAGTTTCGTTTCCATTGCTAGCACCACGCTCATAGAACGCATCAGCTACAACAGAATAAGAGCTAGGACTTTATTTCACTTTACTCGCAATCCCTCCCAGTTTGCACGACAGCAGAGATACGTAACAGGAATTCCACTGGATCTTATATCGGTCTTTCGAAAACAAACACACAATGGTTGGGAGCACCGCTTTCGCAGAAGTCTGTGGCCATATCATTTTCAGCTTTACGCGAAGTGTGGCCGAACACTACAACTTTGATGAAGTGGAACATACCTCAGATCTGTTTGGCTACAATCCTCTTGATGACAAAGGGACTGAGTGGTATTGCCAGCCTGTGGATGAGGTTATTTACCAAGAATACAGCAACAAGGAAGCAACATCACTCGATTATCTCGCGTCTAGCAATATCGGCGCCAGGTTTGTAGACGCAAGTTCGACAGAAGACAACGAAACAACACAGGAACCACCAGAAGATAGAGCAATGGCTTGGAAGCGGCTTAGACCACCGATGTGGCGCACAGTTTGGAATTCATTGCTGTTTGGATTTGTGATGTCCGTGTTGACTGCCGCAGTTGTTGGAATAGTCTCTATTCTCCTCTTCTACCTCTGCTATCAGACAAGGCTAAGTTGTGAAGGTAAACCCAAGGAATCGATCCCAATAAAGCTTCAATGGATTAGCACTATTACAGAAACTGTCTCTGCCTTTGTGATGTACTGCTGGTTTTTCCTTAACTCATTGTTCTTTTTTCGGCCGTTTCAAATATGGGGTCTAAAACTTAAAACGTTTCTGCTATGTCTACCTTTCTTCTGCTTGGATGCGGGCTATCGAATCGCCACTCAAGCCCTTGGAATCTCACATTCCAAGTTGTCAGCTACACAAACCCTTCCCTTAAACGTTTTGTTTTTGTCGTGTGTCTGTTTACAAGCGTACAACTTTTCCAAGCATTTTGTTAACGGCCCCAGTAGAAAACTGTTCAAGTTGTTCGTACTTTTTGCAATTCCGTGCATGTTAACATTTGTTCTTTCTCTTTTCGTACCCTTTGGCATTTACCCATTTTACAACAAACAAGACAAAACTGGCAGATTATTAATCGCGCTATTTTCACCTCTGATTGTCGTGCTTCTCAAAGGCATCTCACGTACTTGTGTCCAGCGGTTATGGAAGATAAGCCATCCTGGAACTTCATTCGTACTGTTGTCTCCGCTGTATTGTGGGTCAGCGGTATTGTTAAGGCTTTTACAAGTGGATTTAAGCAGATTGGAATCCGTTGCGTTGATTGGCGTAATCCATGGCATTGCTGAAGTCGTAGAACGCAGCACAATAGCTTTGATTGATCACATTTATAATCAGGTCTGGGAGAGAAGGCTAGTAGCCTGGGGAGGTTTTCGTACTCCTCGTCGTGAGCGGCTTGCAGCAGATATCGCCATTATGAGCGTGGTGTACGAAGCAAGTGCTGTCATCTCTGCAAACGGCTTCTTGTACTTGTACCAATACTATTACACGGAGAACAATTCTCCTTTAGAGCTGCTGCTCTCTTTTGCCGCCACCACCTTAGTTCCCTTGGCTATTGAGTGGTTTTTCACAAGCCTATCGTTCGCGATTGAAACCCGTTACCTTAATATCCCTGTAATAGCTGTATGGCGCAAAAGATGGAGGAGACATATCCTGGTAGCGATAGTAAACTCAGTGGCCATCACTCTTTGGGCGAGCACATCTCTTGTGATTGCTGTAGAAGGACGTTTTATTGACGTGGCTAAATTCCACTGTCAAATGCCATTCAGTTAATCATTTTTAAATCGGAAAATCCAAGTTGTAGGTATGGATGGAAGTTCCGACTCGATCCCTCCTTCGCCCCTTCGCTCCTTCGCTTCTTCGCGTCCTGTTAGACTTTTTGTAAATCCGCTGACCAATGCAAAAGTAAACTTTTAATCTGGTAATAAAGCTTGTTGTTTTCACAGACGTAGCGAAGTGTTCAAGTCATTATATTCGACGCGAAGGTCACGATTTCCTCACAGAGTGAGTAGTTTAAATTTAAAATACGTCTGAATAGTAAGAATGGGGAAATGCAACAGAGAAACGGAAAAAGGAAAACTTTAATGTATTATTTCTCTGAGTTTTAAGGACTAGTGCGTCTGAACAATAGAAACTTTTCTTGCATGTTTGCACTCGACCACTTGAGTTTTGAAACCTGAGTAATAATAATAACGCATAACGTAATGCATATAGCGTGGAGAATGTCACGTTTTTGATATGCAATCTTCATTGGCAGAAAAAGCAGTTTAATTTGATTTTCGTTTTAATAAAAGGAAGTTGATAATTAGCTTGTGCGTCCTGGTTTTACGTTTAGAAGAATAGGAAAGAAAATGAGAACCCGTAGTACAGGGATTTTATTACTTAATCACTCGTCCGGTACTAGCTTAGCTAAGTTAGCTTTGGTGATCAGATAGAGGCGGTACTTTCTTTGTGGTAACGTCTCGGACTAGGATTACGTCATGACCGTTTTAAACGGTGTCACATCTCCTTATTTTATAGCTCCTTGTGTATTCTCTTTCTGTTGCGTTTTGCATCAGTATTTCTCACAGTCATGGGCTACTGTTTCTTAACAATGCCAGTGGGCTTTAAGCTCATTCATAGCTTCTCTAGTTCGATACACCTTGTTATGTTATTGCTTCTTTATACGCCTATAGTTAATATTGTAACAATCTTTTTTTTGCATTTTAATAAACCAAAACTTGGTTTTCAACAATGTTAACAATCCTTGAACTCATGTTGTTCACGTTAGTAGCTCGATAAATAAATGATATAGGACAGTCAGTTCAGTGGCATCAAAATTGCCACTGTTTACAGACGATCCAGCTTTCAAGTTGAATGACTCATAGCCACTCTGATTGAGTTACAGTTACTACTTAGAATGATAGAAACTGATATTGGATTTCTCTTTCGTATTCGATATTTTACCCGCGAGAAGAAATCTTGGACGAGTGTCGCCTTGTAGCGCTTGTGTGATCGTCCTTGGGCACAGTAAGAGGCATCACAGTCCTATAAACGCCACACGTTTATTTTCGTTTTTAAGGTGAATGCACGAGTTTAACAGGAAGTAACATGCCAGTAGCGTAATGGTTGTCATGTGAAGAGTTCTTTAGTTCTACGATCGTGTAAATACCATAACCTGAACGTCCAATATATTACCTAAGTAAAGCTAAAGTGATTGGGAAATCATTTGGGAAATTTTTTTATATGCCTTAGAGGCACTGCCCAGAAAAGCTCAAAAACTTTCCCAATTGCATCATAACTTGATGACACACAGCTAACATGAGCTAACGCATGAATTATTAAATATTGTTTTTTATATAATAATCAAATCAATACGCGCGCTCTGATTCGTCAATCAGCTATGGTTTATTGTGCCAGTAAACTCATGGAAATTTGGGGTGTCTTCTGAATTATTATATAAAAGCAATAGACCACAAGTCTTCTCGTGTTGTTCCGAAATCCCGCGTGGTTTATCAGCCTATAAACCATAAAAACTTGTGGTCTGTTGCTTAAATAACATTGCCAACCAAATCAAGGAACCTGAGCCTAAACCTGAGCCCACGATATGGTCACGTAATACTGGTCACGTGATACTGGTCAGCGTCAGTGGATACCTCTTTTTGACAGGTGTCAGTTAACCATAACATGAATGTACAATATCAAAGACGTACGCTGTCATGAACCAAGACTGCAAGACTTGGTCGACTAATTCGCTGGAGTATGGCCGCCATGTTGCACGACTTCGTCGTCGGATGCATTGCGCGACGCCGGATTCGACATCGTCGGATTCGGAGTCGTAGGGCGCACGCGATCCATGCCGCTGGCCATGTTGACCATGAAAAAAGAGTTGCATTATGTGGTTCCGTTCTTATAGTTATAGTGCGTGGCTTAGTGGACCTTCTGGCCGCCAGGGCTGCGCTATTAAATTCACTAATAGGCTAAAGGACAAAGAAAAGAGCAGGGAATGGTCTAACATAGAAAAGACACACAGAAAACGATCATGGTCTGCAGAGTCCTATAAGGGAAAGAAGAAAAGCAAAGCAAAACAAAGAGAAGCGAAGCGAAGCAAAGCAGCAACGCACTGCACCACAAAGCACCGCTCCGCACCGCCACCGCCACCGCAAAGCAACGCAACCCAATGCAACGCAGCGAGTCCTCATATGAACCAAGTCAACCAACATGAACAAAGTGAACCAGCATGTGAACCAAGTGAACCAGCATATTAACAGAGAGCCGAAATTCTGTCAGTAAAAAAGAAGACCGGAGTTGGCTGTTGGAACGTAAGTACCGGCAAGCTAGCTCAAGGTTGTAAAGGGGATGTGAATGTCAATGAACTTCTATTTCTTATTCAGTCAAAAACTAAAACAAGTACTCCGACGGTTGCCACTCCATCAACTCCATCGTGACACAATATAGGATGGGTCATGTTGCTCTGAGCAACTTTGGTAGCAAAAACCGCTGGTTAAGTCGATTTTATTATCGACTACCAATTGTCCTTCCAGCTATTGTTTTCGTGAAGCTCTTTAAGCAATGATTATAAAAACTACGCGAGGTAATTATATCTGGGTTTGTGAACGGGCGAGGATAAGAAGTTTAAATGAAAGCAGAGTTTCGACAGGAGTCCAAATTTTTACTGCGTCGACAATTAGACGTTTTCAAGTGGTGGAAGAATTGATCCTATAGAATTTAAACTCAAACAGGACTATATAACCCTTATAAATGATTTCGTTTTATTAGCATATTTCTGAGATCAGTTTATTGATACATTTTGTAAGACTTAATGGCGAAATTTTAACTAAAAACAATACTTCCTGAGTAAAATAATCAACTCTCTTGTGGTTTTGGATACTTTTGGTGGGCCAAACGTGCTTCCTTTGTTCACTCGGGTATCAACAAAACATTTTGAAACAAACATAGATATGACAAACTGCATCACACAAAGTTCGGTAATTGTAAGTGTGTTCTCCCACAGGAATTAGATGATGGCTGACGCATTCTTACACAGTTTCGTTTCCTTTGCTGGCACCACGCTCATACAAAGCATCAGCTACAACAGAATTTTAAATTTATTTCACTTTAGTCACGCTTTGTGCCCATTTGCGCGAAAAACGATACCCAGAAGGAACCCATATCAATCTTCAATCGATCTTTCGAAAACAGCTACGCAACTAATGGTTCGCAGAATGGTTGGAAGCACCGCTTTCGCAGAATTTTGTGGCCATATCATTTTCAGCTTCACGCGAAGTGTGGCCGAACACTACAATTTTGATGAAGCGGAGCATACCTCAGATCTGTTTGGCTACAATCCTCTTGATGACAAAGGGACTGAGTGGTATTGCCAGCCTGTGGATGAGGTTATTTTCCAAGAATACAGCAACAAAGAAACAACATCACTAGATTATCTCGCGTCTAGTAATATTGACGCCAGGTTTATAGACGCAAGCTCGACAGAAGACAAGGAAGAAACAACACAGGAACCGCCGGAAGATAGAGCAATGGCCTGGAAGCGGCTTAGACCATCGATATGGCGCACAGTTTGGAATTCATTGCTGTTTGGATTTCTGATGTCCGTTTTGACTGCCGCCGTTGTTGGAATAATCTGTGTTCTCCTCTACTATCTCTACTATCAGACAAGGCTAAATTGCGAAGGCAAACCCAAAGAAGCGATCCCCAAAAACCTTCAATGGATTAGCACCGTTACAGAAACTGTCTGTTCCTTCATGCTGTACTGCTGGTTTTTCCTTAACTCATTGTTCTTTTTTCGGCCGTTTCAAATATGGGGTCTGAAGCTTAAAATTTTCCTGCTAAGTTTGTCTTTCTACTGTTTGGCTGCAGGGTATCGAATTGCCATTCAATCCCTTGGAATCTCACATTCCAAGTTGTCAACTACACAAAGAATTCCGCTAAATGTTTTGTTTCTGTCATGTGTCTGTTTACAGGTGTACAATTTTTCCAAGCATTTAGTTAACGGTCCAAGAAAAAAACTGTTCAGGCTGTTCGTACTTTTTGGAGTCCCATGCATGTTGACATTTGTTGTTGCTCTTCTGGTAGCCTATTTTATCTATCCAGCTTACAGCGAGCAAGACAAAGCTGGCAGATTATTAATAGCACTATTTACACCTCTCATTGCAGTGTTTCTCAAAGGCATCTCTCGTATTTGTGTCCAGCGTTTGTGGAAGATAAGCCATCCGGGAACTTCATTCGTACTGTTGTCACCGCTGTATTGTGGGTCAGCGGTGTTGCTAAGGCTTTTACAAGTGGATCTAAGCAGTTTGGAATCCGTTGCGCTGATTGGCCTAATCCATGGCATTGCTGAAGTCGTAGAACGCAGCACAATAGCTTTGATTGATCACATTTATAATCAGGTCTGGGAGAGAAGACTAGTTCCCTGGGGAGGTTTTCGTTCTCCTCGTTGTGAGCGGCTTGCAGCAGATATCGCCATTATGAGCGTGGTGTACGAAGCAAGTGCTGTCATCTCTGCAAACGGCTTCTTGTACTTGTACCAATATTATTACACGGAGAACAATTCTCCCCAAGAGCTGCCGCAGTCTTTCGCACTCAACACCTTAGTGCCCTTGGCTATTGAGTGGTTTTTCACAAGCCTATCGTTTGCTATTGAAACCGGTTACCTTAATGTCCCTGTAATAGCTGTATGGCGCAAAAGATGGAGGAGACATATCCTGGTAGCTATAGTAAACTCAGTGGCCATCACCCTTTGGGTGAGCACAACTCTTGTAATTGCTGTAGAAGGACGTTTTAGTAACGTGACTAAAGTCCACTGCGAAGTGCCATTCAGCTAACCAGTTTTCAGTTGTGATTACCTCTGAGGTATAGAAACTGAATGACTGAAACACGCTTTAGCAAAGTTTCGTTCGAATCCGTCACTTTACCCACGAGAAGAAATGTTGAGTAAGTCTCATCTCACAGTCGCTTTTGGTGCCGTTAATACGATCAAAGAGGGTTCCTGCTTACTACGGTTCCGGTGAACGACTGCGAGAAACACTGTAGACTTTCGGTTTTCAAGGTCAGCGCACGTGTTAACTAGCGAATTTGTTTAAGAGGAATGAGTAGCACGTCATTATCGCAATGGCTACCTGTCCTACCTAACGTAAAATTTTCTGATACAGTAGTACATGCAGGGTTAAGCGGCTAGTTTGTCACCTGGGTCAAAGTTTGGTTCCCGCTGGGTGTTACTTGTGACAGCGATTGAAATGTGCAATTTGTATATAAGGTTTTTAGTGATGCAGTAAATGAGATGATTAATGAATATCGTTCCGCCGGTAGAATGAAATGTATTCCAAAAACACCCAATGTTACAACACCAGGTCAGCCGTTGACAATAAGATGTTAGCTATTCAAATGTCGTAACAATTCAGGGCCTCGTCATCCTGGCTTCGTTCATTTCACGGTAGTCGAGTAAGACTTCAGAATAATTTAAGCAATATTGTAAGGCAAGTGTGTTAACAGGCTATGTACGTTTAAAAACAAATTGGAACTGGATCATTTAACGAATAATAATTTTTTAATCAAGAGAAATGTCTAATACCTACCTAAATTTCACCTGTGTTTTTTTTTATACTAAAGTTCACATTGCAGACGTCTTTCGAAAAATAAGTAATAAAATAAAAACTATAAACAATAAATGATAAATTAATCGCTGACATTGTTAAACCCCCGACATTTTACCCTCGATCCTCAACAAAACCCACACTCTCATCTGGTGCTCCGCGAGAACGATACGATACGATAACTTTATCTATACATAGTTTTTCAGGTATTTCCATCAGTCTATTTATGACCTATCGAATACATCTAAGAGGATCCCCGAAATTCTATGCTTGGAGTAAAACTTTTCAGGCCAAGAGGTACAGTCCACTCTTGGTCGGCCTTATAGGAAGAACGAAGCGACTATAATACAGACGAAGGCGAACTGAAACTGGCATAACAGCTAGTGTCTTAATCTTACGGACGTGTCCACAGCACAGTCAATATTAATCATGCCATTTGGAGCTCCGTATTACAATGCCATTGGATAGAATCGAATACCACACATTTACTTAAACTCACTCGAGATTCACGTCTCCTAAAACGCATGAATTAACCGGAATATAGAAATTTTTTGTTTCCATCATATCTTCAGTTGAGTAAAAAGTTAAAGGGCTTCTATCATTCATTTGACAAAGTTACAAACCTCACAGTCCAACTCTACTCATCACTTGAATGAAAAACGGGACATTCCATTTAAGAAAGCACGTAATTGCGACTTATAGTTAGTTCAATGTGAATTCAAATTCACAAAATTGTCCTTCTTCAGAAGTTGTTCGTGCTCCTGTATCGGTCCCGTTGTAAAAGGCAAATGTTAGTTCAGAATGCTCCATAGTAAACGGGCAACCTTTCCCATACCAAGAAGGTGGACCACTGATGCGAGCTTCAAAACAGTATTTGGTATTTGCTTCTAAAATAATTGGAGACTCAAACACGATATCAAAGCCGTGATAATCACCTCCTTCGCTCTGGATAAGTTCAGACAAAAAAGTGCCTGTTTTAGTTGTCAGAGCAACACCATTGGAATCAGTTACCTTAAGTGTCACTTCATATTCATTATTTTCGCTGCCAAAAAGACAAACGGAATGCATCTTTACACTTTTACTTAACGAAAGTATTAGCAAATCTCTGTCGCCGCCACAAGCTGAACCATAATGCCAACTTTTACAAAAGCTTCCAGATCCAAACCTACTCAATCGCTGACGTGAGCCGTATGTTTTAACTGCAGCAAAACCTACTGGAACATTTAGCACAGAATTAAAATACTTCACCATGTCACATAACTCTTTCTTTGTCAATACATCACAATCGAGGACAAGATCGGCGAATTCCTTTTCTTTCATCACCGGGAAACGAAGTGCCTTAACGACTCGTTCTCCAAGGATTCTTCTTTTCACAGAACCTTCTGCTGCTAAGCCTTGCTTTTCACATTCCTTTGAAGCCCAGCAATCGACAGCTTTGAATAATGCCACCTCTCTGACATTGAGCGAGTCTCTCTAGACTAATTCTTCCAGCACCGATTTCTCAATTGTCACGAAACCATCCGATTGCACAGCTTCGTCTGTCTGGTCAGCGATCACTTCCCAGCAATGATCGACCAGCTCTTTCTCTTCGTACTTCAGTGCGTCTGGCAATACATGGAACACGTTTGACGCATCCAAGTTTTTCTCAAGGTACTCCGTGCATTTGTCAGCGAGAGAAGGAAGCATGTATTTCTTGGCCAAATACAGGACTTGCATGATATTGTCCGCGTTCAAGTTCACTTCATCGCTGTACACGAAACGAAACAACTCATTCAGGCTTTTATAATCGCAATCAGAGATATCGATTGAATCTTTCTTCTCGGCCAATTCGCCGTAAAACATGGCATAAAATACTGGGCTGCTGATCGCCAACAAGAACTTGTGAGCTGGAATCTTCTTCATACTTTCACTTCCGCCTCCAGAGTCTCGAACGACAAATTTCACATCACTCAAGAGCTCGTTGTTGAACATGAACTTGCATCTTTCCCTGATTGTACGTCTAGTTGTCGCACTCCAATGATCTCCACTAGTCTCATCGAGAGACATGATTGAACTATTAATTCTAAATTTTTTAGTTCTCTACTAAGATCCCTCCGAGATGACTGTCTTTGGTGTACGATGGTGGCAAACGTCACATGTATAAAAGGACCCCACATCGCGGGCTCATTTGGGCAACCCTAAAATAAGGAATCCGGAAACCGGAATCCAGATATTATGAATGACGATAGAAATAATTCACTTCAGCAATGTTTAATAAATAATATAGGGAAAAATTATTTTGTTGTTATTTATTTTCTTTGCCTCAGTTTACTTCAACCACAAATTGTAAGTGTTAAAAAAATTCTTGACTATTCTGAACAACCCTAGCTTAGCTATACATCTGGCCCGGTTGTTCAAAAGCTGGATAGAGCTATCCATTGGGTAAATCACTATCAAGTCAGGGTTAGTGATTTTTCGGGTGGATAGAAATACCCATAGCCTGCATGCAGGCTCTAGTATCTGTCTCTAGTGTCTGAGCAGGCTTTAGTGTCTAGTGCCTTTTTGCGTTGGCATGTGAGCGAGTGCCTTCTCGCGGCTTCGCAACTCGCGCCCCCGGTCCAAACACCAGAGCTTGCTCGCAAGGACGCAGGCAAAGTTACCCATCTTTTGTTCAACCTGGCCCTGGTGAGAGCGCGGTTGTTGTCTACATCAAATTGCTCAGAGAAGACTAGTGAGTAGCACAATAGCAACAAGCTATTGCGATGAGTTTCTGGCAGTCTTTCAGCATCTTTTAACAACATGTGGTCCGATCCGTTCGTCAGGAGCTGCCACTGACGGAGACCCTGTTCTCTATGTCATTTTCTACCTTGTTGAGTATCTGCTAGACATAAAGGCCAAATTTACACCTCCGGTAAATTGCAGACCACTTATTAAACAAAATGGCAATTACAAGCAAGCTTATTTTAGACGCTCTGAGGGTGCTTGGAATCATACTACGACGCACTTTGCTTAGATTCTCATAATCATAGCCCTCACTAGAAATAACGTTTGCAATAATTTCAACAGACGGGGAATTTTTGTTTCAATAAAGGTCAAGTTTGAGGTCTTTTTTGTTTGGCCTCTTACTTTTTTACAGGCAAAAGCTATGCAAAATAATTTTCGCGTATTTGAAGAACTTGTTTTCTTTGATTTGTGGTTTCCGGTTTCCGGTTTCCGGTTTCTGGTTTCCGGATTGCGGATTGCGGATTCCAGATTCCAGATTCCGGATTCTGGTTTTCTAGTTTTAGGGTTGTTTCGTATCCATAACGGTCGTTCCATTTAAAAGAGAACGAGGGTCAGATAAAATTGTGATAATTATTGTTTCTTCATTTGCTTTTTTTTAAAGGCTTACTACACGCCGCTGTAGAGTTAGGTGATGTTTTTGATCAAATTAGATTTAGAGATTCCCCCCTTTGAATACACGAAAGTCAACTTTTACTCCTATGGGATAAATTTTATTTAAAATACGTATTGAGATATTCCGTCAGTCTAAACTAATCTTTAATTAAACTAACCAGTCTGGGGCGCGTTCCTTTGGGGTGATCTGGATCAGGATCATTGATCATGGTACATCGAAGGAACACATGAATCCGTGACCAGAGCGGAGTCATCACCTGTTCCTTTGATGCACCATGATCTGAGTGATCTTGGATCACTGATCCTGATCCAGATCACCCCAAAGGAATGCACCTCTAGATTACGTGAAATAAGCAATTTGGTAACATAGACTTTGCCTAGTTCCTAGGCCTCAATATTTCGCCGCGGTCAATCGTTTTGGGTCACGTGGTCAAGGGGTCCGTGCCGTTGGTCTGGGATACGTCACCGAAATCTATCTGACTGCGAAGGGCTGGGAGAAAGCTGTATAGGACATAGGCGAACATAAACTCGCCAGCAAGAACGTCTGAAAGGATAGCTGCTTCAATCTGCAACAGAGGAAGGCCAATATTTCAATATACAGCTCTTGATCATTTATCGAGGAATTCCTAGTTGGACCATTTTTTTAAAAATCAAGTTTTACTCACAGTTTAAACAATATACATACAAATACAGTCACTTACCCTTCCTACGATACAACACGGCTACTTATACCACTTGCAATATAGCTAAAGCTACAGCAGAATAGAAAATTTAAGATTAAGAAACATTTGAAAATGGTTCATTTATCGCTTAATTCCTAGTTGGACCATTCCTGAATCAAGAGAAAATTCTAATCTGCACGTAACTTTTTAAAATTATTTTTATAAGTTTTTAATTCTTAACTTAGTGAGAGCCCAGTGTAAACTGCTGGGTCACCAGTAATTGCGCTTTTACCCAAAAAAGTTTAATTATTATTCATTATTGTATTAATAATTAAGTCGTATCCTTCCCATTCTCGTTGCCTTTATTTGAATTTTAAATTCAACGCTTCCTCTGGTTTTTTTACCGCTAGTGGTAATCTTAACCGTGCCTCTTAGTCTTATGTTATAGGTAAAGTCTGCATACGAACTAAGTGGCCTATAAGTCCGTCACTTATCTCCGGTTTCTGTAGCACGAAACGACTAGGAGTATTAGTTTCTACTTCCCCCTGGATGGGATGCTAGTCCATCGCAGGGTTACCAGCAGCATTAAATTTGCCGGTACCCATTTACACACCTGGGTAGAAAGAGGCACTACTGTGAGAGTTAAGTGTCTCGCCCAAGACCAAAAGACAATGTCCCCCGACAGGACTCAAATCCGGACCTCTCGATCCGGAGGCGAGCGCGCTAAACAATCCACAGTCTTATATTATAGTAGGATCTTACTACATCTTACTCTTGAAGTTATTTACCTACACTCATTTTTACGGAAGGCCCTGAGAGGTCGTGCCGTTCGAAATATAGGAATTGATATCATAGTTCTTAAATTGTCAAATCGGTTGTGCGCTTATTTTCTTAAAAAAAGATCTTTGCTACTCTGTCTATTCTGCAAATTTTTCTTTCGCAACTTGAGGGAGCTACGTCACGGTGTGCGCGTCTTAAAAAGTTTGGCCTAAATTTTTCAGCTTCGTCGTTTGTAATCCGTGTCAATCTTCTCCGTCTTTAACCACCCTTGTTCCTGACTGGTTTATTATTATCTCTTTGGTGTTTTTCTATCTTAGTAAACGATTATTTTCAGGTTTCCTTCAATTTAAAGGTAATCATTTTTGCACGTGGCCAAACTAATTCAAAATACTGTGACTGAGCTCCTTTAATTTAGAGCGTGCACGGCATTAAAATGTTCACGGCGCAAGTACCTTTACAACACGATGTCAAATTATCTTAATTGTACAAGAGTGATCGTGAAGCAAGCCGAAACCTAGCCTCACAGGGCCCTGGTCAGGCAAAACTTCTTACCGATGCAATATCAGAAAAGAACACTTCTTTTATATTGATTTAATTATTTGATATATAGACTTTAACAGGAACCTAAAATATTTTTGTAAATTATTACCAAGGTAAGTGCCTCAGTTCACCTGTTACTAGCTGCGGCCCTACCTTGAGAGGCTACCATTACTGAAAGACTGCCATGACGATTATGCGCCCTCTATCATCCATCGCGTTGTTAAAATCACAGTTGGCTTGCATCTTGTATCTGATTGGTCAGAATGGTAGCAGTCCAGTGTTCTCTGATTGGTTAGACGGTTCACTTTGTTAAGTTTGTAAAAGCAAAGTAAACATATTTAAGTTTGAAAACAAGAGCGAAACGGTTGGGGTACGAGCACCAAATAAGTGAGCCAAAGACACAAGAAAAAGTCTATTCAAGGAAACCAGTTTCAACCTATGGTAACTTCTTTAACATTCCTTGCTGTTAACAGCTACGGCTGTGGACAAGCTTTTATCATTTCCAGGAATTTTGGATTTGGGAAGAACTCATGATGCAAGTTAACTGAGCGTTTAATGAAATTAAGAATTCTCTTTAATTTCCGCGCGCTCTTTAAACACGAGAATTTCTGTAAGTAACTGACCTGACTATTTGTCTTAAAACCGCCATTTTAACAAATATCCTTTCCACGCGACTTCAGCTTTCCCTCTGTTTAATTTGTTACTGGAAGGCCTAAATCCTGTCGCCTGCCTGTAAGGCTTGCGGTGCCTTTTATCTGACTTAGAAATGCTTCAACCTGAGTGCTGTTATGAACGCGGCCGCGTAATATAAATCGAGGCGAATCCCAAGCCGATTTCGTGTTGACAGGTGTAGAAATTCGAACGATGTGGAAATTTTCGGAAAACTATTTGAAGAGCGGAGAGAACAAGAGAATTATTTCATTAGCTATTATATTTCCCCTTGCATGTCTCTGTGTTACTTCCATTCCACGTTTTCCGCAATTTGCGAAAATAGGATTTTTAATACCTAATTGTGATGTGAAAAAATAACCCCCATTTGCCACCGATGTTGTATTGACACCGCCAGTGATCTCTGCTTTATTAATTTTCTAAAGCTAAATTTGTGAAGCGAATAAAAGTTACTTTTCGGCGCCGCTTTCGCAAATTGCTACAGAACAATGTCTGATCCACTTAGGAAAGATTTACTGGATTAAATACGATTTTTACGGTTGCCGACTCGGTGCAAACAGACGACAAAATTAATAAAATGGGGAAAAGAAGTCTTGCTGTGGACGATTCACTTAGCTATATGTTTGAGTGCGGATGCTGCCGTATTTGATTGAGTTATTCTATAATTTAGGTAGTGGTAAGTATAAAACACTAGGCGGAACCCTTTGGGAGGTTGGACGAATCTTTACACGAAAGAAATAAGAAAGCTTTTTGGTTACATATATCTTTAACGATTCACATTTACAATAAAACGCTTCATTAGTGAGTCCACTCTCTATGCAAATTCATTGTCTTGGAATTAAATAGTTTTGCTTTGATTTTTTTTATCTGCTCACAGACCAAAAAGAAACAAATTTTGCCCAATATTCCACCGATGTTTTTCTACCCTTGAACTTAACGCCACCACGACGGTTTGCATTGTTACGGGAGAACTTCCATGGTGTAAAATGTCTTCCGGCAAAAGAAAACTGGAAGGAAATCAGTGCGTAAACAAACCTTTCTTCCAATTATTACTTCAGGAAATTGGAATTAGAAGCTCACACATCACTTGAGGAGGGAACAAAATTTACAAATAGTGTAATTTCGTTGTTTGAAAAAATTTGGTGGTTGATATGTGTTTACTTTCATTATCGGCACACATTCCTGGCAACATGGAAACATGGGTTATCGAAATATGCAAGTCACTGAGAAGTAGGCTCCATACATACGGCAAATGTTTTCTTTCACAAGGTCTTTTTCTGAAAAGCCATTCTTACGAGCAATTTTTTCAACTAGGTAAAGATTCTTTCCTTGTCCAAAAGATGGCGTGCCATCATTTCAACTAAGAAAAGAAAACTTCATTGTTGGCGCGTATTTTATTCCAAGAAAACGAATGTAAAAATACCTTCGTGATTTTCTATACTTGTAACTGATATTGCACGATTCGTTTTCCTCGATGGTCGTTCATGTTCAACAAATAAAATGATTCGTGCTATTTTTAAATTGAGAAGTACGTCTCCTCGTGTGGTAGATAATAAGGTAATCAAATTGTTCAATTTGGAAACAGAATTCGCACCTCGAAAATTGAAAGCACTTGAAATCTTCCACTGGAATGAATGCAATTGACGCGTTGAAGCAGGTGAAAAGTGCGCGAAGGTTTCAACTGTTCCCAAGACAGCAAGCTATGTTTGTGTTGATAAAACGGTGGCAAACAAGGAATCTTCAGCCGCGAATGATGAATCGAACTTTCTCTTTTTCACCGATTGTCGTATATTCAGTTTACTAAAACGAATGCCAAAAATGAGAGATTGCGAGAAGCGAAGACAAAAGGACACAAAATTAGGTGCTGGGACGGCAGAATTGGTTTCATTAATTTGTTTAGAAAAAGGTGTGCATCAGACTCATTCAATTAGAAAGAATGCGCGAGATTATTTCAAGGGAAAGGATTAATGATTCACTCACGGATATCACTTTCGAGTTAATAAAATCGAGTATCACATTATAGATTTTTTTTCTTAATGATATTACAACATTCTGGTTGCGGATATGAGGTTTTGTGCGTTATCTTGGAGAAAAAAAAAATGAAATTTATGCACCGAGGTGATAAAATTGTTTTTGACAATGCGCCACAAATTGATTTGATTTTGTAGTGGCCGCTACTGCGCAGGCGCCTACGCCCACTTTGATTCCTATGAATGAAATCAGTTAGTTTTAAGTGGTAACATTATCGGCTGAAGCGCTAACTGCCAATCAAAACACATCAATTGGTCTCAGTACAGTGTGAACATTGGTTATTAGCTAGGAAGAGTAAGACGTGCCCCCTAGCGGGCGAGAACTCGACTAAAAAACAAGAGCAATCTTAACTAGGTTTTTGCACGGAAATTGACCACAAATAAACTGATTTGTGCGCAAACATGGCTCAAATGAAAACTGTGGTTTTATTTTCGTGTTGTTTTTTAGCTCTTGTAGTTTGTAACGTCAATCGGTTAAAATACGCGAACAAGAAAAGTATGTTGGTGGTTCAAAATCTCTTTCCAGTTAGGAACTGTATACATCAACATGATCTTAATAACAGTTCGAAATTAAAGCTGTCTGCTCTCTTATCACTGATTTAAAAAATCAAGATGAATCTTAAGGAATTGAATTCTCCAAAATCAATTCGTTCTATATCGGTCGCCCTGATTACGACAAGGGTACAAAACATGACAATGTTTTGATGCAATATGGATGCCGTTTAGCAGATGACCCTTCAGGAAGGCAAAGACATAAACATTTATTACTGTCTGACATTTTTGTACAGGTTGATAAGCGCCATATGACTGGGACATACCAAAGTTATTTCCCAAATCGTTCGTCATCGTTATCAATCGAGTATCAGCACCATTCCAGTCAGTTATCTGCCATTATTAATTCTATGAAATCGTTTACGTAAGTTATTTCTCGCCCCCGTATCCATCTCCTGCTATGTTCATCCCTTTTCTCGCCAAACCACCTGCTGACTAGCACTGTGGCGGCCAATTCTCGTCAATTTCAGTTAATTGCCTGATTTAGTTGCTAATTTCAATAATCAAGCCGCTATTGTTTCATTTATTTGGGCCACAGTTAATTGATACAGCCACCACAACACACGCCGGAACTGATTTTCATGGACACAAAAGGCGATGTGGGTTGCTAAAAGAATATATTGCGGTCTCGTAAACGATCGCGAAACAGAAGGTCCGTAATCACAAAGAGGGCAAGGTGGTAGAAGAAGCCGGGACCAGAAGCTTGCTTTGATTACACACTGTAAGGTCAGTTCTGCTCGAGCGATTAGATTACTTCTCAAGTACAGTGTTTAGCGAAAGATTGAGATTAATTCCGTCTGTATGATTAGAAACTGCGATGAAGTTTTGGAAATTAAACACGAAACTATCTTTTGACCACAAAACTGTGGCGCACGAAAAGCGAAAACAAAACGTCAATTTTAGCTTTTGCCTTTTTTTGCTCGTCGTTGGAAAATTTTTGAGCTTTATAACCTCTTTGATCAAAAGATTTAGTTGCGCGAGGACGTTAATTCTTGTCGATATGATCTTTTAGTCCAAAAATTGTAAGCTGCTTTTAGTCGGCTTGTTTTGAAAGAAATTCAGCGCCTTACTTTGTCAACATCAGAACGCGAGATAACGTTTTATTTTTACGCTTGTTTAAAATTGCTTTAGTAACGATGTGGCTAATCCACGTTTATTTTTATCAAGAACAAGATAGTACTTCGTTTGAGTAGAGAAATCTCAAAACTAGACGTAAAAATAGCAAAAAGTCCTCAGGAGAGATCCAGGGTCATTTCATATTGTGCGTTAGTATAGTCTGTACGATCTATATCGGAGGGCAACTTATAATTGGTTGGAACGTATGTTTTAGTTCGCGAGATGAAGAGTTTTCTTAACTTAAGGGGTTTTTCTTGCTACAAAATAGTTAAGATTGCCAAACAGAATAATTTACACAAAAAGCTGCGGGCTTTTAGATCTCAGACAACTGGTGTAAGAATTTCCTTTCAAGGTTTTTTAAAGAGGACTTTTTTCATAGACTGGCTAAACGAAAAAAATTAAGATCAGTTACACTCAGCACAAATTACCTTGTTTGTCCAAAATTGTTTCGAATTTCGAAATTAAATGTTATGTCCGTGTGAAATCTGAAAAAAAAATAAGTAAAGAAGACGGATCGTAATTTCCCATTCAGATGTTAATCCTGCCCTGCTAGCGAGTCAAAAAGTGCTTAGTTTGCATGGTGAAACGCCAAAGTTTCATGGTAATATATGCTAAATCTGACAAAATTGTTGTTTCTAGTTTGAAACCATGGGTGTTTTAAAGTTTTCTTTTAAGGAAACACTTCGAGATTTCGACAACGCGTTGAACTTCCTTCATTAAATATTTATGCTGGGTATGTTTTCACTTGCGTAGGAGAATAAGTAATAGGCATCTGGTCAATTCTATTCAGCTGGTTATGTAAGGCTATAATTATCCCAATTTAAGTAATTTTTTGATGTTTCAAAGTTAGTAAACGTCTGATGGACAAAATTCGCCTGTTAGCCTTGCCCCACCCCAGCTGACAAGGCGGAAAAGCTTCGAGCACTTGATTGTAAAGGTCATCGGGAAGTTAGCATTTGAAGTTCGCTGTCGGTGAAGGGGTCTAAGTTCATTTGTCGCAGAAACGGATTTAAGATTTCTCTGCTGTGATGCAATATTCATCTTACGGTAGTTTCAAGAATGCCAACATCAGCAAGCGCTATGCAGTGTGACGTTTTCACAGGAACGACCAATTCTGCGGATGTTTTCATTAAGAAACTTAGGGTTAAAGTTTAGTTAAGTTTTTTTAAGTGCGTAAGTGCTGGAATATTACATTAGAAGAACACAGGTGACAGTATATTGTCAGACCTGACAAAACTGAGTTTTCAGTGATGAAAAGCTATCAGAAGCCATCAGAAGAGTTCTCGATCATTCCGACAACTAAACTCAGTTTGTTACTCCTAACCAATAAAAAGCAGTCGAAACGTCTCTCAGCTTTATCCGCTGAAGCTGCGCAAGTCATGCAGTGGCCGGGAAATTTATCAATATACAAGTAACAAGCAGGAATTTTTTCCTTCCCGTTAGTGTGCATTAAGACTGTATAACTATATTTTTTCTCGCAAATCAATTAAATCAAAGGTTACCCAGGAGATGTTTTGTAGATCGCAGAGACCGCATTTAAGCTGGTTAAATTGCATTTAAGCAGTTGAACATTTGACCCAATTTTTGCAACAGTCGATTGACTAACCCAAACAATGTAACAATTTCAAACTATGGCTATCCTGAATTTTCAGTATTTAAGTTTTGTCTAACACTAGAACTTCGACCCGACACAAGACAACTTTGCCAAGCTGTTGATGGAGTTGTCACTCGTTGAAATGTCTTTCTTCTTGTTTAATCTATTTTCTCACATTGCGAGGCTAGTTTGTGGAAACAACTTGATACTGGCTAAGTATCTCAATGACAGACTGTCACGATGATGAAAAAGTAGAGGAATACATTTTTAGAGACGTCTCCAAGTCAATGAGTTCATTGCTTCACATCTTTTCCCTTTTAGTTTTAACGGACACGTCAGCTGCAACCTTTAAAGATGAGGATATCAAGTTGTGTCTTACTAGCAGTGTTCTGCTGTCATTTGTTACTAATCAGCGCAAAGCCATTGGACGACGAAAATAAAGAAGCCGACGACAGTGATATGCCCGAATTCACTGAAGGTAAATTTGCAAGATCCGTCAGTGCGGAGAAGCCACAGTATTGGAAAGGACGTTTCTCTGATATGAAGGAAGAAGTCCTTAAGGATCCTCAGTACTGGAAAGGCCGTTTTTCGGACCCTCAATATTGGAAGGGCCGGTTTAGTGATCCGCAATATTGGAAGGGCCGTTTCTCGGATGTTAACAAGAGGGAGCCCCAATATTGGAAGGGCCGATTTAGTAGAGAAGAAGAAGGTGAACAACAGGTACGGGCCTTGGCTCCTGGTCGCTTTGGAAGGAACTTCCAAGGCCGCTTTGGAAGAAATCTTCAAGGTCGCTTCGGACGTGACATGCAAGGTCGCTTCGGTCGTGAAGACATGCAAGGGCGCTTTGGAAGAGAGGAGAGTTTGCAAGGGCGCTTTGGAAGAGAGGATGATTTGCAGGGACGCTTTGGAAGGGAGGAGGACGCTCTGCAAGGCCGTTTTGGGCGCGAAGAGGATTCCCAAGGCCGTTTTGGACGGGAGGAAGAGCAAGGCAGGTTTGGTCGTGACTTCATGCAGGGAAGATTCGGACGAGAAGAGGAGGACCCAGGTCGCTTTGGCCGTGAAGAGGAGATGCAAGGTCGTTTCGGACGCGAAGAAGACTTTCAAGGACGGTTTGGACGCGAAGAAGAAATGCAAGGACGCTTTGGGAGGGACGAAATTGCGGAGGATGAAGACCAGGGGCGGTTTGGTCGTGAGGAAGATGATCTCCTTGCAGAGTTAGAGAATAAACTGCTGGATGAAACCTATGACACCAAACGCGAAATCGCCACAAGCAGTTTAGAAGAATCCAACGCCGAGAGTACAGAATCTTAACAACAAAATTAATTGGTAAGTCTTTGGTATTCAAGGATGTATTTGAAGGGATAATGCAAAATGTTTGTTGTTTTATTCCAAGTTTCTTGTAAATTGTTCGTGTCACTGAACACGTTTCAAACCACGCTCAATGCTTAGAAAACACCGAAATCGCGTATTTTTAATTAAGTAGACTGTTGGGGCTTTCTGATTTACGACGTAATAGGGTTGTTTACCACTCCAAACATAATTAATTTCGATGGCAGGTGGACAGTAGCAATTTTGATTGGCCGAAGTTTACAGAGCGATGTAGCAAGCCAGTCAAAGAGGAAAAAATAGAATCATTGGACAAAGCTATTCGACGAGAGCTGCAAATTTGCATTACGCTGCCACTATGTAGATAACTTGATTTTCTGTAATTTCTTTGTAAGTATGCGTTGTTTTCGGTTCAGAGATTAATTCTTAAACTCCTTACCACACAAATCTAGGCAACTCTTCCTATTTTTCAGAAGACAAAATTAACTTTCGGGTACGAGTCGATTCGTTTACGATTAGTGCCACGATTCCTTTCGGTCGGTTCGCGTCAGAATATTTTAACTTGTGTTTGGCTATGCACACACTCTTTTACTCTCCGACTAAGGCTGAATGTTTTTATTATTTATTTTCCTCTTTAGCAGAAAATTACATATCCAATCGTTTACGTTATTACTGTAAACTTCCGAAAGTAACGAGCTCCGAAAGTAACCTCCAAAAGCTGTGGCTGCTAGTAAATCCCGAAAGTAGTGACCGCCCGTAAGTAGTGAGCGCACTTCCAGCCCCACCCCCGAAAATAGCGAGACCAAGGTTCAAAAGTATATTTTTCCAATCAAAAGTCAAGTGAAACTGACTTACGGTACTAAAGTTGATAATTATAATTAAGGCGCTCTACAATTAAGAAGGGGAGGTATCGCTTATGCCACGAAGGAAATGCCACTTCTTGCTTCATCCGTTCAAGTTGCGCGATTTCAAAACAAAACCTTAGAATTGTCATTCAGTCGGTAATAGAGGAACGTACTAACAGGAACTCTTCTTAAAATCAAAATTGAAAACCCTGTGTCATTTTTAACAGGACTGCATTAAAAGGCGAGCGTTTCTTTAAATTAAAATTGAAAACTCGACCTACGCACTGATGTATTGTCACAGCAGACTGACATAGCAGTGGAAGTAGAAACTTAGTAGCTTTCCTGCCGACCAACAACACGATCTAGACATAAAGAGTATATGTAACAGTGGCAGCAACACAAATTTAAACTGGAACGAAGAATTTCATTTCATGTTTTAAGAACTGTTTCTACGAATTCCGTCTTTTACCTCCTAAAGCGCTCAATCACATCAACTTCATGTAACGAATTTTGTTCCCCGAAATTAACGATCCCCTCAAAATAACGACTCCCCGAAAGTAGCGAGCTCCAAAGGCTGCTAATTCCGAAAGTAACGAGGGTCGTTCGGAAGTTTACGGTAGAAACGCGATAGAAATCGAGAGCGAATAATCTAATTATTAATCTGACGTTCGCGCGCTCCGCCCTCGATGAAACTGAAAACCATTCTCAATTTTACGCTTAAAAATACACGAAATTGTAGGCTTTGTGATGTAAATTTTTAGAGTGTCTACCAAAACAATTCGACTACTCGCCAATTTTTTCGATAAGCGATAGTCAACTCGACTACTTCGCGTCGACTATTCGCTCATAGAAAACTCGGGCTCCTAGTCTAGTTGTTAAAAAGTCCTCAATGAAAAAATAAAGACGACCATTGTAAGATCTTATAACGAGAGGATTAACGACTTAAGTGTTTCACATGAACCATGCGTTCTTGAGACAACCTCATAGTTTATGATCAAATATGTTCTTGCGGAAAAAGTATCTCGCTACAAATGACTTAAGCTTAACTTCCCGTTAAAAGACTTCTGAACTAACAACTGATGTTGAACTTTGTTTGCAGGAATTTCAATAAAATGATCAAGAGAGCAAGAGTCTATAAATTCTTGAACATTTACCTCACAATTGATGCATATAAATAGCGTTTAATGTAGTGGAGTGTTCGGTTGTGGGTTAAACTGCACTGGAATAGGAGCTCCTTCACGTGTTCACATTGCATTGTACAAAACACTGTGCAAATTTGAATTGTATTTCTGTTTCACCCTTCTCGTTCTGTAAAACTATCAATTAAAAGCTTGTTAATGCTAAGTAGTTTAAGAGAGTGAAAAGTTATGTTAATTAAATATAGATTAAGAGTGAAGTAAAGAGATCAATAAACAAAGAAAAATAAATCAATAAAAACGCAGGTGAGATTACCCAAATACCTTCCACACGGTTTGCGTGATAAGAATAGGCCTGGCCTACCAAAGAGTAGCTCAACCTCGTTCCCAGGGCTCTCTTTCTTCCTCTCTCTCGAGAGGACCCTGGGAACAAGATTGACAGTGACGAATTTAGAGGACCTTTTGACCACACGACTCCTGCCCCATGTGTTATTACTAAAAACCGATGGCAATAGATTTTCGCCCCACTTCCCCTCTTTTCTCACGGGAGCAAGAAAGAGACACTCACTCCGTACCAACCTCTCTTTTTTAAGCTAGAAAGAGCAAATTTTGGCACCTGTTGATTTGCCGCTGCTGAAAGTGTTGAAATTAAGCCCTTGACATGTCTAAGCTGTAAAACTTAAATCATAGTCAATGCCATAATGATTGAATTTGGCACCAGGCCGGGGGCGCTAATTAATTTTTGATAGCTCAAGGTTGGGCGCCTATTAGGAATACGCATATTTTGAATGTAAACACTGGACTACATTTTTGTATGATACTGCACTTAGTGAATAAAACAGACACAGTCATTCAAGAATTGTAAGAACAGAGGTCGCTTCCCCAATCAATGATTGATTATCATCTAGTCCTCTGTCCCATGGGGGGAGGGGAGGGGGACATAGGGCGTACACGGTTGCCCTCCACCTCTGTCGGTCTTGAGCCGCTCTTTTGGCCTTGCACCAAGATAAGAACGCAAACTACTTAACTTACTCGTCTGGTGCTGACCACTATTGCCGGATTAGCAAGCTAAAGACAGTTTCATTAATTCAAGTTAATGTCTTGAATGTCACTTTCGCTGCAGGGGCACCTATTAGAAAGGGACACTGTTTTGAATAGGGGCGCTTATTATGGAAACGGCACTCAAGGGGGGTGCCCCTTATTAGAAAAGGGGCTCTTATTGGAAGGAAGGTATTACGGTATACAACTTTTGTTTAGTAACATCAATTAAGGCATCTGTAAACAGATATGGGTAGACTTGTCATTTGACTAGAAATCTATTGCTATGATGAACCATCAAATTCTCTCATCCACTATTATGTCACAATAACATCGATGGGAATTTGTAGGGAGAATCAATGTCTTGAGCTTGAAAGACATGAAGTACATAAACAGACTCTTCCATTTTAATCAGTTTTCATTAACTTTTGTTTGGATTATTTAAGACCCCAACTTTGGGCGATGTCAAAGTTACTTTGAACCGAAACAATACAATTCACTGAAAAAGCTTTGAAATGACACACATATAAATCTGTGACACTTTTGATCCCAAATTGGTGTTAATCAGTTTTCAAAAATCCCAGCCCAGTCCCTTGATCCCTCTCCTCTACCATAGAAAATGAAAACTCAACAATGTAAAAAAATAATTGCTTTATTCTATATCCTCATCATCAAGGTCTAAGTCATCCATTTCTTGGAAAAGAGATTCATCTACTTTTACTTCACCTAAATGCAAAACAGCAGAATATTGTTAACAGATGAGCATCAGCTACACTTAGGTATTGCAATGCCTGTGTTCCTGGCCTTCACAGTTTGTAAGCAGAGAAAGATCTACATGCAGGGAGTGGATCAAGGGGCAGGATCCCTTATTACTGAGAAAAAAATGATTTTAAGAGCCAAAAATGTTTGCCTCCCCCATCTTTTCAGCAGAAAAAGAAAGAGAGAACCTTCATTCAAGCTCCGCCTCTTGAAACCAGAGCTTAGTCTTAGATGACATAATTATTTTGTAAAAAAGAAAAGAAAAACTTACTTTCAAGGAATATTGCATCTGAATTTTCCATTGAAGCATCTTGCTCAAAGAGTTGCCTACCTACCAGTGAATACAAAAATAATGATTACAAATTATGAAACACTTCGATAAAACTGAAAAACTTAAAACAATTTTGGTTGGAATTAGCAAAATGTTTCAACATTCGCTTCACATGGTTATGATTTCAAGTCAAAGTAAACAAAACGAATATGAATATAAATATAAACTGAGAATTATTAAGGGACACTAATATGAAGAAATCAAAGATAAAGTAACATGCAATAATATATTTGCAAGCAAAAGAGTGCAGACTTTTTGAGTATTTAAACCAGGGTTCAATTCCTGAATAGCATTTCAAAAACTAAGCAATCAAACTTAGATCTACATTTCTCCAACTGGAAAATTGAAAAATTATTTGTCTTCCAAAGCAGACTTTCATAGTCCATGTTCCTCTAGCCTCAAGTATCAGCCATTTCCCGCCCTCAGCATTACCCACAGGCGAGAGCTGTCTCTCATCTGGGGGGTAATCTGAGGGTGGAAAATGACCAACATTTCAGGCTGACCAGTGTTCCTCTAGATGCCTGCCTATTGCTGAATGTTTGTGTTGGCTTATGCAGTGGTGTAAATGTCAGGGAGTCTACCCAACACAATCTGCATCAGAAATATTACATTTAAATTTATAGACCATGCATTGATTGTTACCAATGGGAAGCTACTTCTCTTTTGGGGAGAGGGCTTGACCAATATTCTTCCTCGTTGGAAGATTGGTTTGATGTGGACACCAATGTTGCATTTCCCTTTTGACTAAATTAGTTGACTGCTGATCTTTAAAATTAATGATAGTGAGACCATAATGGTTGGAGGGAAGGGTTGTCACTTGAAAGGAGTGGGTATGGTGATGACCTTTTTCTCCTAAAAGTTCACACAGCCACAATTACAGTCAAACTCAGAAAACTGTGAACACCTAAAATATGTCTGGAATGTTTATTCTGTTATAACCAATCACAAGCGAGATCTTCAACCACAAAAATCTCAGAACACGGATGTATTCAATCGGTCACTGAGTTTGACTGTAAAAGCTTGAATTAGTAATATGCTTACTGTTACGATCTCTCTTGAAAGAAAATATAATTTCCATTCAGGGAAGAAATAGATCAAATGCTAGGCAATGTGAAAGTAAGAATCAGGAAACTATTCGTAGCCGATTCTTTAGTGCTCAGATATTACAAAAAGCCAACAGTGAGAGGAATGTGAAACAATCTCAATTTCCCTTTAAAATATCAAAGCAACCAATAGAATGTGACTTCCGTGTTATATACTGATCTTGATGCGATGTCACTGACATTGTTGGCTTCCTCTCAAAGCATGAGAGGAAGCCAAGGGGAAAAAGCCCAAATGAAAAAGCCAAGGAAAAAGCCAAGGAAAAAGCCAAGGAAAAAGCCCAACAAATTCAGGTTAAAAGTTTTCAAATTATTTTATTTTGAACCTCGTATAGTCAATATAAGTTCAGTACATTATTTGCATTCTTTAAAGGCTCCCTACCTGTTAGTTTGCCTTTAAATGTTTCTTCTTTATTCACTTTAGTTTTGATCATTTCTTGCTCAAAAGTTTTTCTCCATGCAACAAATGTCTCTAGTGTAACTGGTGTTCCTGTAAATTTAGCTCTTTCGGCTTCCTCTGCTTCTTTCTCTTTTCTTAACTTCTCATCTTCTTTGTTATTTTTTAACTTATTCATGAACTCAGTAAGTTTCTCTTGTGCAGCTGATACTATTGTGAAGACCATTGCCATTCCAAGGTTTTCCTGTGCCTAGTAAAAATTCAGATTATCTAACAGCAGTTTCCATTTTAACCTAGTTTCTAAACATGAGGTTACCAGAAATATTTCTACTCCAGCCCTGGATAGGATGCTAGTCTATTGTAAGGTTACCCTCAGTGTTTTAATTTACCAGTACCCAGACAGAGTCAGTGTCTTGCCCATCAACATAAAGTATCTAAGCAAGGGTTCAAACCCCGGGGAGGGGGGGGGGGAGACTCCCATATAAAGAGGAAGAGGATGCTTGTCAGAAATTTTGAAAAGAACCCCTAAGAGGTATCAAGATCCTGTTTTGTGGGTGTGGCTTGAATTTTTTTCACCCCTAAGAGGAACCAATTCTAAAACAAAACATTATCTCCTGTCATTTTCATTTGGGCTCAATACCCTAAAAGGTAACATAGAAGCTCCCGCTGTGGATCTTTTGAGGCTGAACACCCTAAGAGATACCAAAACTGCTTTTTTGACCCCTAAAAGGTCTGACAAGTACCCCGGTCCTTTTTATTTTGGAGTTCCCCCGGGGCTCTAACCTGGATGCCACTCTTGGTCAGGAGTACAGTTCAGTAACCAAAGGGCCCCCACACCAGGTGGTACAACTGTATATATGGGTTATTGAGTGAGCATGAGGTCAAGATGGCTGGATATTGGCCAAGTTTCCTTTTTGTGTGTTAGGAGATCGAGACGGATTTGAGGTCTATAAACATGCACAAAAAGAGCAAGGCCAACATCCAGCCATCTTGAAACATATAAAGGATTTATTATATATCACCAAAAAAAAAAACACAGTATTTTCTCCCGAGACACAGTAAGTAATCCCGTGAAGGCAAGGTAGCACCATCTTGCCTGTTCACGTAGCCAATCACAGCACAGGATTTGCTTCATTTTACCTGTTCTCAGAGCTAGCCATACAATAATTCATTATCATGTAAACTTTATACTGAAGTGTGCATTTCACAAGTTATGGGCAGAATTCTTGTTGTGTCATACTCATATACCACAAATGAAAAAGAGGACATTACTTGTCTGTAATGCTATATAATTTTATCTTCAGTGACAAGTTCATCCCAATATCTTGCCTGTAAGTCGCAGAATCATGCTAGAGATGTAGATTCACCTTGCTTTATAAGTTCAAAGTATACCTTAAGTTGACTTGGCCTATGAAAGTTCTTTTTTTGGCATCACTAAGTTTTGTTCAATTTGAGACCTTTTTGCAAAAATGGACTTGATTCAGTCATGTCTGCTCCTAATGGAAAAAAGAAATGTACATCCTACCCTGAATAAAGCCCTGCTTTCAATGTCTAGGTGCAGTACACCTCTTGAACTCCCAAAATGTGGTAAACTGAACCAACAAATACGTACAAAATAAAATCACCTCTTGTTCCAAAAACTCTCTTAAATTCTCTACATCTGAATCATCAATCCCTTCATATGATGGCACTTCAATGACAGGGGCATCATCAGGGTATGTGTCTACATATGTGAACTGCAATGTTGCACAAACTGAAACATTGAGATATTCAAGACACACATTAAGCCTTTTTCTCTTAATATTCAAAATATTAAATTCTCCTGCATTATTGATATGGTAAAAAAAGTTGCAGGCCAAGCGACCTAGTGACCCAGTGACCTAGGGGTCCGAGCTAATCCTGGTTTCTGTAGCATGGAGGAAGTGGAAGTACAGTCTAACCTCCCATAAGCGACCACACAAAATGTCAAGCCTTGGTGGTCACTTACGGAAGGTGGTTGCTCACGAGAGCTTAGACCATATTGGGTCAACATTTTGCCTCATTAGCGTGTTTTAAATGTTTTATGTCATGTGAAAAAACAATTTCAAAAAAAACTTCCCAATTTCCATGTACAACCCAGGAATGTGATAATGCTACAACACCTTATTATCCAATTTTCGCTTTATTAGAGAGGTTAAGCAAGACATTAACGCCAGACGACAAAGACAACTTCTGATTTTGAGTTCTTTTCTTCTAATCCGTATAAAAGGCACACACAAATAGAATTAGATCTCCTCCTATTCAGTGCAAATACAAATAATTTCACTCTACTGTACACACAGCTGAAGAGAGAGAGCAAAAGTTTCATTTTTGCCATTTGCCACTTGCCATAAACGTCATGCTTAACCTCTCTATTATCTGTCAAGTGGTCACTTATGGGAGGTTAAAAACAAAAGAAAATTTCAAACCTTTAGCTCTAAAAGTGGTCTTGGTCACTTATGAGAGGTGGTCACTTGCTAGAGGTTCCAAATATAGTGATTTGGCTTGGAAACTTTTGGTAGTTTGGAGAACTGGTCGCTAAAGACAGGTGGTCGCAACCAGAGGTTTGACTGTGTTTCTACTGCCCCCTGGGTGAAATATTAGTCTGTTGCCAGAATTAAAGTCATGCAAGTGAAATTGTCTTCTATGCATGTGGTTGATGTTTTTGATCCACAGGCATGTGGCAAGCATAAAAAATATGTATGTGAGTTAGCAGGTATAGACGTAAGCCACATAGAAGATATTTCATGCTCCTCCACAGAGAACTTAAGACAATTTATAACATTTTTTTGTACTTGGCTTCTGATACTCATTATGCTCCCCTTTTGTAAATAAACCAGACATGAGCTTCACTAATTACCTCTACAGTCTTCATCTTCTGATTTCTCTGGTTCACAAGAAATTGAAACTTGGAAACAACATGGATCACTTTCAATCACTGGGAAATTGAAGTACGATAAAATAAGTCAATAATTTAAGCTTAATTAATGCTTACTTGTGTTAACATTGTATTTATTTTTTCCGCTGTCGCTACATGTCCGGCAGCTGGACAGGTTTCTTAAAATACTCCATGTTCGGCAGTGAGAAGTTAAGCAACGTAAAATGGACGTTTTGACAGCCGACCCCAAGAGGAATCAAACCCGGGTCGCCAGCCTGACAAGCGATACTGATGCCCACTGCGCCACCGCAACCAACCGGCGACTTTTGGAATTTTTTAAGTATTTATAGAGTTACCCTTAGCATCATTGAAAGCTAACCGTAAACAGGCTAACCGGAGAGCTATTTAGGCTAACCGGAGTGCTATTCAGGGTAACTGGAGTGCTTTTTAGGTTAACCAGAGTGCTTTTTAGGCTAACCGGAGTGCTATTCAAACGTTTTGACGACCAGTTATTTTATAATAGTCTACGTTATAAATCCCGATATACCGAGTGCCAGGCTAACCAAAATTAGTATTCGGCAATATCAACAAAGATTTGACATTATTAACTGAAATTTTAAAAAAATAATTTTGACTGCCGGACACGGAGTACTTTGAAAACCCTGTCCGACTGCCGGACATAGAGACACAGCGAACCAAATAAGACAAATTAAAGGATGATCATACACAACAACCTTCACAAGAATTCACTAATACATTTCTATTAAAAATTAAAAAAATAACTATATCGGAAGCAAAACAAACAGTTAGATTACAAAATCAACCAGAGCTGAAGTCTTTGATAAGATTGATACTCACGGGAAAATTCCTCCGGATAGATTGAATTTAGAGCTTCTAGTTCAAGCTCTTGCTCCTCTTTGTGGTCTGTCATGACATTAAATTAATTTGCAAATCCTCTCTAGTCCAAATAACGTGTATAATATTCAAACCATTTCACATGTTCAGATGGCAAAAAAAATATCTTTACTATTGAAAATTGTCCGCCATGTTGATTTTTTGGCGACATGTGCAGACCTCGTTTTCACGTTGTCACGATTTCTTACTGGGAGTGACAGCCCGACACAATTATTCTGACAGTCCATAGAAAATGGTATTTCACAAAATGCGATAAACTTTATCCACTGTTCTTCAGAAAAAAAAAACTTCAAGCAGAAAATCAAATAATACGCACTAGTGCTTTTAATTGTCTGACTTTCAAAAGAAAAATTAACTGAATTGCTGTATTTCATTTACTTACCGGACCCCGGGAAGTGATTTCTTGTCATGTGTTTCCCATCTTGCCTTGCAGGAAGTAATGCAGTTGCATATGGCGATTTTTGTTATGACATGACAGGCGAATTTCGACTCTAAACTAGCTGAATTTTCATACTAACTATGGCGGAAAATGAAGAAGGTAATGGTCAGAATCACGCTTAAACCTTCCTGCATATGTTGAGCTTATTTATTTCTGCATTTGTTGCAGGGAGCAAGAGAAAAATCGAAGAAGAAGTGGACGCCACACAGGCTGCACCAAAGCGAGTAAGCACGCCTTCCGTCTTTCGATTCTTTTTACAATCTGCGCAGGAGTTTCCGAATTAATTTTGGGGCGGATTGTATGCAAAAAAGTTTTAAAGAAATTTGTTTTCCAGGTACGACTTCAATCGCAAGATCTGACGGACTTGTCGAAGGAGGACATTGTGGAAAGGTTAGTATCTTCATGACAGCTAAGATTGATCAGTTTTGCTCTTACGCGGAACTTTACCATGCTTTCACTTACAATTTGTTCCGTTAATTAACCGATCCTTGAGCCTTTCTTTATAGCTTTACTTTTATTTCAGTCACGAACGTAGTTTAGAAAGGCTATGATTGATACACGTATTGCAGATATAGATCAGGCTGGTGAATTTACAACTGATAACGGTCGCAAATGATACTGGAGAAGCAATCTGGACTTCTTTATAATTTTAAATTTTAGAGTTTGACGTCAAGTTATGTTCATAATTTGCGGCGAGAAAATTGGTGACTTCCAAATTCATTAGCTATTTATTTAGTAAAAGGAACGAAAAAAAAATGGTGAGAGCTAAGCCGCGAAAGTTACATCTTGGCCGTGAAAGTAATGCATAAGACAGACTTACATTGTATGACATGGGGAATCTTACTAAGTTTACATACAAAGCAGTGGTGGTGGTATTTTATAAATCATGCTGTATTTTTGTTTATCAAAATGGAAAGCCATTGGCCCAGTCTAAACACAAGGGAAAAGTTAAAATGTACATTATTAGACAGTTTTAAGGTTACTGTATACCTCTGAATAGTTTCTATTTGCATAAGCCAAACAATGACCAATCACAGACACTTTCCAGATATCTGCACAGCTATAGCGTCACTATTAGGTGTCTTACATCCAGGCAATGGAGTAGGTCCTGTTTAAATTATAGATACCTAAACCCCGATATCAAATTAAAGCTTTTAGAGCTGGCTATCAAACTATGCCAAGAATTTTGAAATAAGATGAATTGCTAAATTTTTTTACGACCTCTAAACATGAGCGTCGGAATCACCTTTTGAAAGCCACAAGTCGTAGCAAATTTTGTTTTTTTGCTTATTTAATTTGTTACTCAGTTTTCGGACCCAAAGCACTAAAAAATGGTTTGTCTGCAATTTGCCATATTCAATTTCATTAAAAAGTTACACAACGTTGTCGAAATACAGTGCAGCTCAGATATATCCGAACCAAAATATACGCGTAATTCGCATCAGCCCAATACGCACATATGCATATACAGTATATACGCGTATGCCTGATTAGTATGTACGAGCTAACCTATTGTTTTTTTCTGTTCTTAACAGGTCATTGTTGTTGCTAAAATGCTCGGTTAATGCTCATACATACGGTTTTTGATTTTTAATAATTTTAACGTTTCAACACAATTAACAGTTCAGAGTGCTTTACAAAAACGTATACTTAGTATAACAAGTTAACAACAACGTATGTAATAGTTTTAATACACCAAAGATAATTTTCTAAATGACCTGTTGTTCTGTGAATCCTTTGTCCCCTTTCAGTGATACTTAAGTGAAGAGGCTAAGTTAAGTCTTCATTTTCTGGTAAAAAATAGTTTTTATGTCTATTTTCTGTGGGAAAAAGTAATAGTAATTTTGCAGGAAAATGCCACTAAAATGCTCGAATGATGCTTCATGCTTTTGCCTCACTAAAATGCTTGAAAAAATGCCAGCATAATGTACAAAAGCCTACTTGCAAGCGACTTGCTGACGCATGCCTAAACACAGAACTTTTCCTTGAAGAAAAAATAGCTAAACGTGAGCAGCGCGCCATAGAAACTTTGATAAACAATCCTTTGGTTGATGAAAGAGCATTTTACCGTTTGAATGAACGTTTCTGTGTCAAGTAAAACTGGAGATATCATTTTTTCAACAAGGATCTTCAGAACTGTTCAGACAATAAACACTTCGCAAACGACTTGCCGACGCGTGCCGAAACACAGAACTTTACTTGTAAAAACATAAAATTCACGTGTTAAAATAGAGAGTTCAAGTGACTGGTGCAATTTTCTTCCCATTTTTGTAAGCTTAGTATCAAGCAAGTTTTGATAAACAGTAATTTGTTGGTGAATTTGCGAAGTGATCAAAAACTTGAAATATGATAGCTTTCATTGATCAGGAAGACGTTTTAACAATATGCAAATCTCGCTTTAAAGTTTTTTTCATTCCCAGAAATATAATGTCCTTTGTTTGACTAACAATGCTTCACATAAAGAAACTTATGGGAATGCATAACAAAGAGACATATATGCGTGTAGATATGTGCATATGAGCGTGTAGTGACATACGCATGTATGCAAAATACGCTCATAATAGGCGTATGCATAGTTTGCATATATCTGAGCTGCACAGTAGGATTAGAAAAATATGGAGTGACTGTGGAAAAATCACTCTTGAAGAAAATGTTTGGAAATAAAAACTTCTCAGACACTGTTGTTCCTTTGAACAACTGGGGCCTGATGTCTACCAAGAGATCAGGGGTACTCAGGTGTATTAGGTGTGGGGAGGTACAACCAAGACCAAATTGCAAATTGTCACTGAAAATTGCTATTAGGCTGCAACCAAAAAAATTCCGATGCTCTAGAACACAACCTAGAGAAGGTCCATTTTTTTCCTTCCTTACAGAGAGAGATAGGTTTCTTGTAAGCTTTTGTGTCTGGAAATATAATTCTGATTTACACCCGATTTCAGTGTTACGTGCATGGGCAACATCTTTTGACCATCTTTTGACAGGCTATTAAAATCGCTGAAAGACCATTTAACTGTGAAACTGGCAATTTTTCTGGTTATTCGTGGAAGAAATGACAAATAAACTCACGATAATTACTTACCGTATTTACCCGTGTATAAGTCGACCCCCAATTTTTGAGGCCCAAAACTAGATTTTCTTAATTTCCAGGTAAGAATTTCTTGGAAAACTTATCTTGTATTTCTTAAAATTATCTTTCAGCTACCACAGATATGTAAACAAATCACAGCATGTTTCAATGCGCAGTTTTAAAGCTTATTATGGCACATATACGAGCGTTTTACCCAGTTTAGCAACACATGTGCATGCAGACTTTTTGATGATAATTTTTGTAAAATGCTCACAAAAATCAAATGTAAGGATTTCAAACAAGCCTTTTTAAGTGCGAAGAGATTAAAAGTGGCTTTATAAGACAGGCAAAACACCAAAGAAGCTCACAACTTTCAGAACGACGCCATAAACAAAGTGCAAAGCGTGTGTTGGGAACTTGGTAGTCAAGCCTTGAAATCGGTCAAGTACTGGTACAGAAGTCCTCGCACTCGTATCCTGCCAGGTTACCAAGCAGAGAAGTTCCAAGCACGAAAGATATTTTCTCCGAGCGGCTTTACTACAACTTTATTTAAAGGAAAAATATTGGTTCTTTATGACAAAATTGAGCCAGTGAGTGTCTACAAGATCCAGGTTAAAATTTAACAAATAAATGTTGATGCATTTTAACTTGAAGCTCTGATATGGAGAGACAGATCGCTAAGCGAACGTACGTTGTAAACTGTGCTGCCGCTTATCACATGTTTGTTAACATTGAAAGACAATTATTATGCTAATTATTTGACTGGCGCTTGGATCTCAAGTTTTGACCCATGTATAAGTCAAGGGCGAATTTTTGGACTGACTTTTAGGTCTTGAAAGGTCGACTTATACACGGGAAAATACGGTACTTTACTTTTTATAATTTAAATGATTTGTGTGTAGTCGATCGGGTCTCAATAATGACTTCCAGGAGAATCAGGTCTCTACCACATTTAGTATTCAAAAGGTGTAAACACTCAAAACAGTCGATTTATCTCTCACAGAATGACTTCTTGATACTCCTAGCCTTAGTTTGATGTCAAATACATCTTTCATGACTAAAAGTTGAGTTCTACTGTTAGGAAGTTCGTTGTGTGAACATTTTTGATGTAGGCCAGGTTACATAGCATGTCAAAAGATGTCGCCTATGCACATAACACTGAAAGCAGGCAATAAAGGATATATACTAGATATTCAGTACTTTTGAGTGGTATGACATTGAATATCCCATGTATTTTCTCAGTCTGTACACAAGCCTTTAGGCCAGTGTATATAAACATTGTACCAAGAAAATACAAGTCACTAGTGGGATATTCCATGGTAAACCACGAGATAGCATTGCATAACTATTTCATACCATGCCAAAGAAAATACAGTGGCCAGCACAATCATGCAAAACGTATGCGGCGCACGATGGAAGGGTTGGGTGTAATACCATGGAGTATACAATGGCTTTCCTGTAATCTGATTGGCTGTGCAATGTGTTTTCTACAACGTGGTATAAAATCCTGCAGTTGAGTGGGGAAATAATGTTCACTAGCTCCAGCTGATAGTTTTATTCCTCCCTTAGGGTAAAGCAGTTGGATGAATATGTTGATCACCTGGAAAAGAAGCAAAATGGAGAGCAAGCAAATAGTAAGTAGTTGTTGTGGTACATTTAAGGTGCCTCCTTATAGTTCTAAGACCACAAGCTTACTAAGAATGAAAACTTTAGTTATCTGTGCACGCTCAAAGGCAAATATCAGGGTTCCAAATTATTATGACATCAACATGACCACAAAAACTGACAGTGAATGCTTCCTTTGGTGAAATTCCATAAAGGTTGGTCAACTGGTAATAAAGATTTCACTTTAATTAGTTCAAGCTTGTTTTTCCGGGAAATCAATCTGACCAGTTTTTATCCAGCGGGAAAAGACATATTTGCAAAAATCGAAAACATTTCAGTACAAACCCTACTTTTTATGTAGTTAAAATTATTATCTGTACATGTATGGTGAAAATTTGTGAGCTTTGACCAAAGGAAATTCAATATACATGTAGCCACACTAATGGTGAAAAATGTGTTTTTGGGGGTGGTTTTGATTCAAGACTAAAAGTCATTATTTTAACAGAGATGATTGTATAGTACTATTTCATACTTGCTTGTTACATTAAAAGTTTGAGTAAACTGGGTGTTACAACGAATGCAAAACCAGCTTTCAGAATATAACGCTATGAACAGTTAGCTGATTTCTGAATCATTGCAGATGATGCTTCCGTCCATGTAGACTAGATTCTTTGGTAACCTTTTCACAACTTCTAGAGTCCAAATTTTAGTACTTCAAATTTCAAACTTTTCATAGATATGTAAAATACTTTAAGCCGATCAGTACCACATCAATAAAAGTACTGCTAAACATTCAAATGTGACTCTGACACTTAGGGCCTGATTACATGGTGAATTTCAGCCTGCTTAGCTGGGCTGAAATTTCAGCCTGCTTAGCTGGGCTGAAATTTCAGCCCGGTTTCTGAAACAAATTCTCATGAAATGAAATTGGCGATTACATGGAGAAGGATTCAGTCAAGACTGCAATTCAGCTCGGGCTGAAAATCCTGAAAATCTATGCTAATTAAGATCAGGTATCCAAACCTTCACGCAGTTGTGATTTTCTTTGTTGTAACTTGATGAATTTTTAATGAGTTTGAGAAGATGTAATCCCTTCTGAGTATGGCACAGTGAAAATCTTTAGCATGAATATTTTGTTTCTTATCTCAATCAAAGAAGAATTAGCAGGACTCGTGGAGACTGGAGAGAAGCTGAAACAACAACAGCAAGAATCCACAAGGCGCGAGAATGTGTTGGTGATGAGGCTTGCTACAAAGGAACAAGAAATGCAAGACCTACTGGTGAGGACTACAGAAAACAAGGCGTCATTCATAATGTACTGTACAACTACAAAATGTGTGCCTTGTAATTAATGCCACACTGAACAGAGACACTGCTTTGACACACAGCCAAGTGTCTGTCTGGGGACAAGCGGTACAAGGGAGGGACACTTGCTTCTGCGGTAACAGGCAAATGCCATATCTTGTTCCCTAGCAACCAGACAGCAGTATAGAACTGTCCTGGAACTTTCATGGAGACTTGCATGTTCTTGTGATGTTTGCTAGATATCTACAGAACTGAATTACTCACTCTTGAAAAACATTCCATGCCTTTTCAGGTACAAGTAGTTCTTTACTTACATGTAGTTACCATGTGCATTACGAAAACAAAATTTGAAGAGTTTAATAATGGTCATATTTCTATTATTGGAAAATCTTTTGTAAAACAATGCTTGTATCACAGTCCAAAAAAAAAAAAAACCCAGGATTTTACAATTGTCTGATTACACCACTAAGATGTCCCTTTGTGGGAGTAGCTTTGTGAACACTGATTAGAATTAAAGTGACATACACATGGTTCAGTTGAGGCAATAAGAGGAAAGTGCCATTTTTATTCATTTGTTTTTATTAAACAAGAAGTGCATCACGTTATATTTCTGTCTGAAGACAGAAATATAGCATGAACCCTGAAAGTCATAATTAAGTGACAATTTTTTTCATGCTCAGGTAGAATACTGTACGTCATTTGAGATATTTGTACATGTAGGTACATGTATTCACTAACTACATGTAGAAACTCATAGAGGAAAATCTTTGACCCGTGAAGTTAGGGTCAATGCTTTCCTCGTGTCTTTCATCTTTTTACTGGTGTGTCAGTTTTTTTCTGTTTCCCCTGGTGAACACACATCTCCACATCTGACGGCATTCTTGTTCATTCGTGTATTTCCAAACAAACCATGTATATTTGCTAATTTGACTGCTTTAAGGCCGGTAGAAGCTGTAACCTGTAAAATTTACATGTTGTAGCAATAGTAATCAGGCATTTCACAAAGTAACATTTGATTGCAATTTGTTAGTAGTGAAAACTTCATTTACAATTTACAGTGATTTGTTTCGGTTGTGAAGTCTTGCCCTGTTTTTATAACAGATCAAAAGTCTGTTCCTTTTCACATGCTTGATATTTTCAAGTTGGTAGCATAGACACAGTGGGTGTGTAATATAAGTAACTAATTATTGTTGTGATGTTTAAGGTCATTCTAGCCAAAGTCCCTCACGAATGAAACAAAGAAATGTGATCTAACGTAATCTATCAGTAGGATTATTATTTTTTGAGCATAATAATAATAATTAATAATTATTTTTGCCCAAAAGTACATATAGTAACCTTTTATTAGAACAAAAGAGTACTTGTTCACATTCACTCAGGTAATGTAGAGCAGGGTGCCTTGGAGGCTTACTGGGGGTACCCCATCTTAAAGTGACAGTGGTGATTGTCAGAAAATAATTAATAGAAGATATGAAAATCTTTTTCTGTTGTGTGGTGAAACTGATTTCACCCTTGAAATGTACCATTCTTTAACAGACAATGTGTACACAAATTTAAACAGCATTAAAAATGGTAAAAGTGAACAACAATTTCCATAAGATCTTGTCTGTCTTCTGTCAGCCAAGTGTTGGCTGTTTGTCAGCCGACTGTTGGTCCTCGGTTGCCTGCTTGTTGGCCGACTGTTGGGTGGCAAACTGCCAGCAATTTTTGTTATGTTTCAGACAAAAGTGGTGACAATAGTCCACGAACTGTTGGCAATCTGTCGGTAATCTGTTTCTTGGGGTGTGACCTCACCAAAATATTTTTCTCAACCTAATAAGTTAAAGGTACTTGGATAATTTTTTGTACTAACGCCATGGTGGTTCAGTGGCTACCAAACCGGCATGAAATGTAAGACTCACCTTGTCACTTCAAAAATGGGATCCCCTCCACACTGGGGTAGTGTTGCTCATCCATGAGAAGCAGTATGAGCCAAATTATCATCTAAACCAGATTTCTCCTTACATTACTAATACATCGACAAGAAAACAAACGATGAGAAGATAGGAAATCATCAACGAAATGTATAGCAACCAGTAAAACATTGTATCTTGCATTTACTATGTTTGACATTTTTAGCTATTGCTATTGCTCTAAATGCCCTCGGGCATTCAAGCTTTGGTTAAGTCTTGTTTTGCTGCGTGTTTGTTTCAAAATCATCTGTGAAAGGTATATGTGCGAGTTTTATTGGCGGTGATCAATGTACAAATTCTCCATACCAAGTCACAACAAAATCAGTCAGCTAGGAAATGAGAATCAAGGATTACTGTAGTATAAGTTTAAAAACTAAATTCCCCCGCGTAATATTAAGAAAATGTATTGATATAGAAAGGAGAAATTTGATGTTGGTCAGTGGATAGTTGTATACGTAGTTTCCACACCAGTACAACGAAGGTGGACAGCGAGGCAAATGTTTGTTCTTTGTCGTCCACAGACTCAAATCCACGATTTAAAACAAGCTCAAAACCCATCCTCGATACAGCTGCGCTCAACGTTACTGGATCCTGCGGTAAATTTGTTATTTCAACGAATGAAAACGGACTTGGACTCTGAAAAAGAGAAACTGGAACAAGCACAGAATGATCTCAGCGCTTGGAAGTTTACTCCTGACAGGTGATAGAAAGTTTCCAGAAATCAGCTTTTAGTAGCAAAGACCCAACAAAGAATGAAAGTAAACTGAGCAAGAAGCAGCCTTGCTTGACCCATAAGATCTTATTCGTGTGTCCGATGGTACCTGACTCTCGGTTGCCTTACTTTATGCATTGAAGAACAGTGGCTTACCTTTGCAGTCGGGGGAACAACCGCTTGTTTCGCTTGGAATACCGTTTACAAGAACTGATTGAGCACACTTTTTTTGGTTGTGTCGTTTCTTAGCAACTTGACACGTCTTACTGACGTTCCGCTGACAACAACTTCGGAAGTGCTCGTTTCATTTCTGATTAGACAATACGAATCGGAATGTCTTTGGATACAAACGAACGTCTGCGAAGATTTGCCGAAAACAGCACTTGTTCCCCTGACTGCAGTGCACTGTAGAAAGTGAAAAAAACAATCGTTTTAATTTGCGTCGTCTTTTGTTACAGTGTTACTGGGAAGAAACTGATGGCTAAGTGCCGCATGTTGATTCAGGAGAATCAAGAGCTCGGTCGTCAGTTATCTCAGGGACGAGTAGCGCAGCTGGAGGCTGAACTTGCTCTTCAGAAAAAATACAGTGACGAGCTGAAAGGCAGTCAGGACGGTACGTACAACCAGGAGTTAGGCATTGACTGTGTGTTGCCGTTTATCTGTAGGGTGACCCGTGCGGGAGGGGAGGGGAGGAGTACATAAGTATGCAGTCTTCGTTTCAGATTTAAAGGCACTTTTTTTGTGATCATGGTGTACAACTGCGTTCTTTATTTAGTGTCTCGCGAGGGATCATCTTTTTCAAACGTTTAGCATTTGCATGCCACTGCTGAAAACTCTCAAAACTCTTAACAGTAAGGCTGCTTCAAGAGGGTTGATATTTTATCTGAGGTAAAATAATGAATAGGACCGGACAGTTGTTCTGGAAGCATGTCAAGCTGTTTGGGATAATCTGCGAGATCTCATTCAGGGAATCTGGCATTACTCCAAGCCCTGATAATTTAATTTATTGGGTCTCATGTCTGCCCATTCTTTTTAGCCCTTATGGTTATTTTGGGCAGGCAGTACTCTAGACTAATTTAATGGTTATTGTAATTATTTTATAAATTGTGAGTACAAATAAATGGTTGTTGTTGTTGTTGTTGTTGCCACTCTGTAAGTACTTTTTAGCAAACTTTGTATCCACTTGTGTTAAGGATTTTCATAATATTCTGGGCGTCCCGTTTCAGAGTTGAACGACTTCGTTATCCAGCTGGACGAGGAAGTAGAAGGTATGCAGTCGACCATCTTAACTCTTCAGCATCAACTGAAAGACTGCAAACAGCAATTGACTCAATCACAGGAGAACGCGCAGCTTTACCAAGAAAAATTAGAGACCACAGAAAGGTTGCTCTCTGAAATGCGCCGCCAGCAAAACTCGCCGGTCAGCGTCAAGTCAGAGGACCGAGGCGAGCATGCGCAAACGCAAACACAGCCATCGCAGGCAGATGATTGGACCGCTGGTGTTGAATGCGCGCCAGGCGATAGGACATCCCCCGTTGCGCAAAGCGAAGAGAGGAAAGAAAGCGAAGAAAGGATACTGCTTAGCGCTGTTGTAACTACTGTCCCTTCGAAACCCGCGGCCAGCGTCCCCTCCGCGTTTTCTATCAGCCAGTTGCTAGCGACTGACTCGAACCTTGGGAAGGATATTAAAGAGCGAAACACTGTAGAGAACGGCGGAAGCCAACACGAAAGTCCGCCATTAGAACCCAGTGAAATGAGTGAATCCCCGCTAGTTGCGGCCATGGGATTGGTGGAAAGGATTGGGTGTGACTCAAATACTTTTAACGGGGAGGTGAAGGGTTGATCGCGCAGCATCCCCCGTACCCCATATCATCCCCCCTCCCTCCCTCGCTGTGTTTCTTGTTAAGCACCATTGTCTGCTGCTTTGCGGATATGCGCATGAGAAGCAGGTCTTTCCTATAGGACGTTTTGATGTCGTAAATTATCAATAAATGTCACTTGTTTTCACAACATCATAACCTGTTTAATGTCTGATTACGCAGTGGGCACTCCAGAATTTTAGCGTGTTCCCACAGCTGGCTATAACTTCCAGGCGATCAGGGAGAACAGGATTTCTCTCTGGGAGACTACTATATCTACAGTGACGCACGGACAATCAATCTCTAATCTCATTTTTCTCCGTAGCTCCAGGGCTAACGAATAGTCATCAATTTATTACGAAAAAAATTAAATTCTAATAGTTACGTGAAGATCTGGTGGCCCGGATCTGGTGGCTAGTGTTTTTGAGCTGCTTTCCATCGTTGGTTTCGTTGATTGCAGATCAAGCGAGGTGATTTGTTGGGTGTGGCCGGCAGGGTGGTGACCCAGTAGACTGCAGTGTCTTTTATTAGCGTGCGAGGAAAGCAAAAGAAGGACACATATGCATGATTGTATCTTTTTCCAGTCTCTCGGAGGATTCGGGAACAAAAACCGCGTTACAACATACATCTCTTTCAAGTACATTTTCCGCGTTAACATAGTTTTACAAGGTACAGTCGACGATTAAATCTTCTCTCATTTATTAGCCTTATTGCCTGTCGCCCAGTGGGTCAAAACTGGTCGAATTCCTTATTGCTGCAAAATAATCATCGCTTCCATCGCTAAAACTTAAGTGTGTTCACGCATTTAAAATCAAATTTTCCAGTTGTATGGCCACGAATACAGCTGGGAGCTATGAGAGGCGGTAATCATTACAGGCTTCGACCACTTGTTGACTGGCAGTCACCCGCTTAGCACCCCAAGTGTTGTTCCTACGTGTAAAAGCACCCACTCTCTATAAGTGTTCAACTGAATAGCTAATAATCATCGGGCTCTATTGTTTTCTCAGACGTCTTCAGGATGTTAGCGACTCCCACACGACAAAATATAATTTTTGACTTACGCTTCCACATTTCTGTGTTGTTTTTAAGGGTTTTTACGTTAACCAGCATGGCAGCCCAGGTGGCCGGAAAGTGATCAGCCACGCGTGTTTCGCGTTGTTCAATACCCACCGTGCTGTGTTGCAGGCTAGTAATTAAATGATGCGGAAATGAAGGAAAAGATAAAAATTAAGGTTCACCTTTTGGCCAGAATGGGCGTTCATTTTTCCGTTTTTGTGAGACAAGGCCGGATAAAGAAGGTTTTGATTCCATTGTCTTCCCCTTCTGTAGCATGGACGGAGAAAACTAAAACGATGCAAGGGGGAAAGAGAAAGCTTAAATTGAGTTCTGCAAAAACTTGTTTTTTTAAGATTTAACGCCCTTCTTTCCTATTTGACATAATAGTCATCCAACCGGAAACCGCAGTGGATTGTTTTGTGTTCTCATCAAAAGACAAAGAGCTTTTGTTGATTGACTGATGTCGTGATTCAAAACAATCCAATCACTGTGATGTGATCCGCGTGCGTTTGGCTGTTACCCGTGTGTCTGAAACGCCGGGATCACATTGACTTTTAACCGGCGTTTGTGGTAGGAAGACTAAGCTTTAACACGATCACTGTATTCGAGTAACATTGAAGAAAGCAGCATCGACTGACAGCGCAGATGAATTGAATTTAAGAAGCGAGACGCACATGGCTAAACAGATGAAAGTTAGAAAGTCGCTGCATCGAACCCTCGGCCGTCTCCAGAATTTTCTCGGATCGGTAAGCACTTATCCGTTGTAATGGTTGAACGAATCTCAGCGAAAACTCACCATTGAGAAATATTGGCTGCATGGTAGTTACCTCTTGTTTCCAGTTAATGAAAAAGTTCGAATCTCTTTCATTCAATTCTGTTGCCACATCGATGGAAATAGTGTTATCACAATACGTTAATTATATTGCCAGGTTAATTGAAAGAAATTGAGATTACAACTTGACATTTTTAAGTTTCTGCACACTAATTATTTTCTGATCTCTTGCAATTATTTCGTTAGCAAGATAAAGTTTTGATATTGGAAGGCTGCCTTGTGTATCAAAATTCCTACACCTACATAATCTCAAGAGAACTATTAAAACGTTGAGTTATTAATAGCCGCTTCAACACCAAGAGTTTGAATCGTACTAAACTTTAGGCTTTTTGCAGCCTTAACAATAGGAGAAGACTGTGCAGTGTGCAGTGAGGGCTATAGAACTCTCTTGAATGCGAGTTTCGTACAACTATAGTTCTGATAAACTATTCCACCGACCCTACAACCAAAGAGGAAGAAGAATCTTTATTTTTTTTTTTTAACAAACCATAAATTATGACCAACTCTGAGACTAGCCGTTACTGAGAGCAAGTCTAAACAAGTTTCGAGCCGGAAGGAGTAAATTTGTCAATGAATGCCGCGACTAAGAATACATTATTGATGAGGTCTGAAAGCTTTTCTTTCAAATATTGTTCGCAAGAAAAAAACACATCTTGATAGTTTATTCGATTAAAAGGTTATTTCGCCTCCAAAAGAGCAAAGAACAGCAAAATATCATTTCTTATCATAATTCGACTCGAAGAACTTCTCTCCAAAAGCACCTAGAATTATGACGAATTATTTTTCTGCTTGTTCTGATATCCATGTCAAAGTGAAATTGGAATGTAGTTTACGTTGCGGTTATTATTGATTATGATGAACAATATTGATAAGCGAGTACCCTGGGTTTGGCAGGAAAACTATTTCAAGTGTTTAGGAAATGGGGCGATCTTACGTCACGCCCTTGTAAACTGTTCCTGTAACTCTGCGACAGAAACAAACGAGGGAAGGTGAAATAACACGAGTCTAGAAAAACACTGATTAAAGGATTAAATTAAATATAGCCAGGCGTTTTTCTTTGAAAGAAATCTGATTTTAAAAACTCTTTCTGTTTCATGAGAATCTTTTTTTAAGAACATGTTCAGAGTGTGTTTGTTAAACAATTACTCCATGAGCGCTCGTTGGATACCAAATGGTAAATAGCGAACGAGGCGCGTTGATCACTTCTAATTCGAGTGGAATAAAGCCAAGGAAAGTGAGCGAGACATATTTTTCGCGTAATCACCTCTATAGTCGTCTACATTCTGAAAAAATGCGACGAACAGCAAAAGGTTTACCGGTACGTGAAGATCCGAAGTAGTGGGGTTGCTGAAAATTATGCGCCTTGTTCAAGCTAAATGAAGCAAGAGTTTACTTATCCACGTGGTCGCCACCACGTCAAGACTACAGAATCGAGTTTACTGAAGTATGAAAGGAGAAGACCCAATTGTATGTAGGGTAACACACTTTACTGGAGTGCTTAGCTTAATTTTATACGGAAATCTGTTTTCACTAATAACTGGAACGATATCGTGTCGGGTTTTGGATCTTTGCGTGAAATCTTTGCTTGTTTTCTTGATTCGCTGTTGTACATTTTAAAACAAGCCCTTTGGAGTAAATGGTTCAGATCAAACTCTTAAAGTTGTTGAGTTAACAGTGAAATTCAGTTTTGGTGTTGTTTTTTTTTGTAGCATTGTAGCATTGCGTACATTATTGCTTTATTTTCGCGATAGAAAGCTCAACAAATGTGCTTCTTTTAGTCATTTTCTTCGACAGAGTTTTCATTTACCGGCAAAAAAATTAAACTAAGCGGCACTCGCCAAACTCATTTTCCATATAAGGTCAAACGCAGGTATAATGGCTGGTAACCGAGATTCAGTGAACCAACCCGAGAAAGCTAGCTGTGCATTATTACCGGAGTTTTAAACAAAATATTTTACGAGCCAGCGAGGCGCGTTATATTGGTAGAGAGCATGGTATACACACTGCGCCGGAGAAATTTGAAAACACAGCTTCGTTAGTCAACGGTTAGGCTTGCCGTTCACATTAATCCATCAGGAAAAGGGACCTTTTCGTAAACCCCTTTAAACCAAAGGAATTTGAAAACGTCGGCTCTGCGTTTTAGCGTGAACGGAAAAACATTTTGAAAACGGAGCTTTTCGAAACGATGACCTCACGCTATTTAATCGTGCGATAAATGTACAGTGACGTTGCTATTTGTTTGTTTTTCAGGCGATAATATTAGGGACTGTTGTGGCAGTTTTCCTGTCTTCTTACTTCAAGTACCGGTATAGCCCTCAGTATTATTACCTCTATGCCATATTAGGGGTAAGTGTCGTTTTGAAAGAAGACTCGGTCAGCATAGTGGTACATGTATGTCATTCAATTGAAAATATAAAATGGAATTTTTACATGTTTTCAGGACAGTTTGTGTTGGTCACGCGGCGCAGCCTCGGTTCTACACGTCAGTTGTTGCCTGGTACTGCTCCCTATGTGTCGAAATGTGTTAGCGCTGATCAGGAACTCTAACAAGGTGAGACAAACAACGCCAGCCGTTATTTGCATGAGAACCTGAACCTTGTTGAACTGAGAAAGGAGAGCAGTTTTCTCGTCAATTTTAAAGCTGACTGTTAAGGCAGGTACTTTTAAATTACTTGGCTTCGCACTAGAGCTTGTAAGTATAATCTAAGTGCACTTGGAACCTACTTTGAGTGTGAAGGGGTAAAATGCACTTACTTGGACTTTACTAAGTGACCATGGAGACGTTCGTAGATCAAAGAAGCCGAAGTGCACCGCCAAGTATGGTCTACACCACACTTGAGAGCGCAGTTGACTAATAGGAAATGGAAGCCAAATAAAAGCGATGTACAGCGTTGCTATAATTCTGATGAACGGACCGATAAACGACTTAATTGCTTGAATTTCATTTTCATAGACAGCCTAAACCTTCGCTTTTCATATCATCCGACACCAAATGCTCTTCTTGAAATTACAAACCAGCTGCTGTTTCAAGTTTCAACCAGGTCATTTCTTTGCACTCGAAAAACTCTGTTGAACATTAGACGAGTCACACGGAAATGCATTTTCTAGGTTAGCTAAAACCCTACAGCATTTTCTTTGCCGAAAACCGCGTTGAGCCATTCTAGAGAAATACAGAAGATGTCGTTTGTTGCTTTGCTCTTTAGCAACAAAGCAACTATGTGCATTTTTTCACGATTTTACTGACGAACAATCGCATTTGTGGTATGTATAACTGACAAGTTCTACTGCGAAAATGCTTCAAGTAACACACTTTGTCATCAGGTGTGAAGCCAAGTTTTCTAAAGTGCGACTTGAGACTTTCAAGTGCACTTGATTGAGTCCGCCAACTGCTTACTTGAAACTAACTTAGCTTCTAGTGTGAAGCCAAGTATTAGCACAGTCAAAAACATGTTTCATTTTCAAAAAAATTCATGCTTGTTTTGATTTTGAATTACCACGCTAAGCGACTGGCTGAGAGAATTCGCGCCACTTTGTTATCCAATTAGCAGTAAAACCAAAGCCAATCGCGACTCATGCACATCTTTTCCCGCGTTTTTCGTCAGCTACATGTCTTTGCTTTGAGTTTTGATTGTTCACTGAATCGTCTGTGTAATTTGTGACTGGCCTGAATGATTACTTTAATTTGGTTTTGGTTTTACGACACTCATTTGAAGACTGCTCTAACGGACAAACATTAGCATAATTAGCAAGAGTAATCATCGTTAATTAAGACTAGTGAAGTTTAGCCTAAAATAACCTAGTTAGATGATAATTTCTTTTTCCAGCATTGTACCAAAAGAGTAACATTGCATGTCGCCTATGTATGGCTTATTTGTACTATAGGTTGTTAACGGTGTATTTGGACGCCTAATGGACAGAAATATCTGGTTTCACAAGGCATGTGCACTTGTGATCATTATTTCAGCAGGTACGTTATGTGATGGCCATTTTATCCCCCATTTCTGGACCCAGTTTAATTACAGACTTCTCCAACGATATCAGAAGCGTTAATGCGGCAGGTTTCTAAAGCTGGGTAACCAAGTTGCCCAAATACAAATTAAATTCTTCTGAGTGAACAGAATGAAAGAAAAATGCCAAATTACATGAATGACAATTTATTAAGTCGTAACATACGCGTTGACATGCCTCTCGTCCCACCCCCACAACCCCCCCCCCCCCCTCTCCCCGCTGCGCTGCGTTAATTCTCCCAACTCACCATAAAACATATGGAAGGTATGCGCCAAACACTAAAAGTTCTCGCTCCCGATACCTTTAAACAAAACAAGTTGAACTTTGCACGAGGTTTCTCGAGCCTTACTTTCGCCAGAACTACTTCTGCCTTGCAAAAAAATTTGCCCACCGAATCGAAATATTATTACATATACTGAGAACATTAACGCTTAAGCTTGCTCTTCTTGATTGTTTGGTAACGTTACGAACGTGTGTTGATATCAATCACTTCCCCTCTCACTCTTTCTTCAGTGATTCACACCGGAGCGCATTTAGTGAATTTCAGGAGATTTTCTACCAATTACAGCATGGACTTCAAGGATTTGAATTTTGCCTCGTATCCTAATCAGGTTAGAGTTTGATTTATACTCGATATTTTCACCTCGGTTTCAGTACAGATTCAGTGTACACCGAAACACGTACTTTATTAGCACGAGGCTACTTGAAAATCTTTAAAATTTCTCTATGGCAATAGCTGGAGATTAGCAGTAGGTAGCAAATACCTTTAATTACTTGAAGTAGATAATAACTACTTCTTTGAAAGCCACCCGAGTGTATGGGTAAGTGTTAAAAGAGCGTTAGTCAAACTACATCTGTAGCCTCCTCCCGAGCCTTCTTCCTTCCCTACTGTTTCGCGCAACGTCTTCGAGTTCTTTATTTACCAGTGATGCGAAACTGAGACAGTAACCATAGCACAACAGTAATACAGCTCTGTTAAGACTGATGTAAACTGTTGTGATGTACGGCTGGGTAAGTGGTCGTCTAAAGTGGTTTTTTCGTGTGTGGTGTGGTTATACTGCTTTTTGTAATTTGCTGCTATCAATTTGTTCAAGATAATCTTTGTCTGATTCGAATTTTCCTCAGAGTGCCATTCATTTTATTTCTAGGGACCACTAGAACTGTTGTTTACCTCAGGTAAGGACATTGATGCCATGTATGATCAATTTTTGCAAATGCGCTGATTGCTACTTCTGTTTAATTTTAGTTTTTAGCTTACATATAAGCAAACTGTCATTTGATCTCTCTTTCAGTTGTTGGACTGACAGGAATGCTGATGACGTTGCTTTTGCTTGCTATGGTACGTAGCATGCTGGTTATAGCCTTGAACAACCAAGACATCATTAGTCCGCCTGTGAATCGTCGGGTCTGTGCGTCAGTCAGTCAGTCAATCAGTCCGTCAGTCAGTCAGTCAGTCAGTCAGACAGACAGACAGACAGACAGTCAGTCAGACAGACAGACCGTCAGTCATTCAGTCAGTTAGTCAGTCAGACAATCAGTCAGTCAGTCAGTCAATCAGTCAGACAGGCAGACAGTTAAACAGGCAGACAGTCAGTCAATCAATCAATCAATCAGTCTGTCAGTCTGTTGGTCAGTTAATCTATCAATCAATCAATTAGTCAGTCAGTCATTTAGTTAGTCAGTCAATTAGTCAGTCAGTCAGTCAATTAGTCATTCATTCATTCAGTCAGTCAGTCAGTCAGACAGTCAGTCAGTCATTCATTTACTGAGTCAGTCAGTCAGTCTGTCAATCAGTTAGTCAATCACTCAGTCAGTCAATCAGTCAGTCGGTCAGTAATTCAGTCATTCAGTCAGTCAGTCAGTCAGTCATTCAGTCAGTCAGTCAGTCAGTCAATCAGACAGAGTCATTCATTTATTTGTTCGTTTGTTGTTTGATTCATCTACTATGTATATTAATTGATTACTTCTGGTTGATAAAATGTTTAAAACGTCGATCAAATACTTTCGTAATTTTTCGTTTAGATAATAACATCTACAGCTGCTGTGAGGTAATAAATCCGTCTTTGAATGTTCATGGTCAGTTTGATTGTTTTGAGTTCTTTCCACTTCGTATTAATGAGATATGAAAATATTACTTTTGATGGTACTCCCATTGCCTTAACTGATTGGTATTTTTCTTTATCTTGTTGCTTTGTAGACGTACCTCATATGAGACGTTTTGGTATACTCATCATCTGTTTATCGTGTTCTTCTTACTTCTGTTTGTCCACGGTCTCGGGTGAGTAAAGACATTCATTTCTTTCGTACTAAAGCAAGAGATTAAATCTTCTTATTTCTAAAGGTAATCCTTCTCGAGTTATTTTTGAGCTACTGAGATTAAGGCTGTGTCCTCTAGAATCACTGAGGTCGGCAAATAACTTGGTTTTGATATACCTCCCAATACGTTTTCCGATTGGAGGAGAACGTGTCACGTGTCGTGGGTCAAAACTCCCTAGGGAAACATTAACTTGAACTTTCCACTCACAACTGATCAGGTCCTGCACCTTACAAATGTAAAAGCGCGGCAAATTTGTTGTGCCAGCTGGCGTCAAACAAATAATTTTTTTTTTCACAATTTTTTTTCTATTTTTGAGTTTGGAAGTAAAACAAAACACTCAATATTGTTAGCCAATGGTTTTCTTTCACAGTGGCATAATAAAACACCAAGTAAATCTGGATACACACTCGCCAGGATGTAGGAATGGAACCAACAGGCCAAATATCAGTCACGTGGAATGGTGTTCACAGGATCCACAGTTTGAAGCGGATAAACCAAAGGTACAGTTGAACTTTTGTACGCGTCCGGAGGCAGAATAAGCTGTCTGTTGGGGAGAGGTGGTTCAGCGTTTCGGGAGGTTTTAAAACCGAGGAGCTAAAATAACCTAATTTTACCAATAAAAAGATTCGTGTTACCTCTAGTGTAACAAGAGTGTATGTCACTACGTCTTGTGTTGAAATATTGAAATAAATCCTGGACATGTCCCTTAGGGCATTTATTGACGAGATCTTTTATAAGCTCCGCGCGTCTCTAAGAGAGCGGTTTCCATCCTAATCGATCTATAATGGTGTCACTCGTCATTTCCTGAGAGATTTTGAGTTCAGAACGAAAAGTTCTGTCCGTTGTCGAGGTAGTGGCTGGCGCAGAGAAATGGCTGTTGGAAAAAGTTCGACTACTGTTACGTAGTCAAATTATTTTTTTTGCCATTATTCTTGTCTTTATTATCTTGTGTTCGTTTCTTTATTACTCTTTATTAATGTACGGTTAACGCGTTAGATACCGGATCAAGGAGTACATTTTTTTTCTCAGCTAATTTTGTGTTTTCTGTGTGACATACAGGCCTGGATATGGTGCATTGGACCTCTTCTTATTTACATAACGGAGAGGCTAATAAGGGCTTTTAGAAGTTTTCAAAGAGTAGAACTAATTCAGGTGAGGAAATGCAGGTAACTGCACCCCTACTCTGTAGTTAAAACTCCCTGTTAAATCTACGTCCAGCGCGAGAGCTAATGGTTGCATTTGAAATTAATTTCTAATGTATACATTGTGGAAGCCTTGTCTGGCTGAACTCGAGTTTCTCCGCGTGAAAAGGTATTGTTACAGTGATCCTCTCAGAGGAGACAATAGTCCAGTTTCGAGTTCGCCATGACCGCTGAATAAAAGCACTGAGAACGCATTTGCACAGGGTTAGCCTCGACCTGAAAAAAATATTCACAAATACCGACGGCAAGGTGTCACAAATTTGAAAATTAAACAATACACAGAGCTGTAAACAGGTCATCTCGCTGGAATTTGTGAATATTTTACTAAAGGTCGAGGCTAACCCTGTGCAAATGCGTTCTCAGTGCTTTTAATCAGCGGTCATGGCGAACTCGAAACTGGACTATTTGGAAGAAATTTATACATTGGTGGAACATGTAGCTAACATGGGCGAGGCCTAAAAAATGATATTCTAGTAAACGAAAGCGCGTGACTCGGTGAGTCCAGCAAAGGCAATCAACGGAACAGTCAACCAAACAAAAAAAAAAACAATAAAAAACAAAACAGAAGAATTAAAAGCGAGGCATTGTTATGCATACAATGGTCCATGACATTATTTACAGCTAAAACAACGAAGGGGAAATTGGAGGGCCATCTAATTTTGGCAGACATTTATCTGTTGGTCTTAAATACATAATTGTTGATTAAATTCTGACCTTAATTTATATTTTCTCCCGGCAAATCCTCAGGCGGTACAACATGGCGATGGAGTCGTGGAAGTTAAAATGAAAAAGCCTAATTTTACAGCCAAGCCCGGACAGGTAATGCTGTAATGGAATAATGCACACTGAATGTTGGAAGTACACTAACAAACCTGAAGAAACAAATTCGCGAAGACTGACAATTTTCAGGGACCACAAGTCAGTGTTTTTCTGGTCACAAACGAAACCGGTTAAGATGATTTCTCAGCATTGCACTACGCATCCGTATTATATGGCTAGCTCCGAGAGCGGGCAAGATGAATCAAATCCTGCGCTGTGATTGGCTACCCGAGTGGGCAAGATGGAGCTATCTTGCTCGCTCGGGACTACCCGCCGAGTCCCGCAAGAAAAATTTTCCCGAAAGCCATATAATAAATCCTTTATTGACCAAGCTTGTTTGGTCAAGATGGCTGGATATTGGCCAAGTTCATTTTTTGCGTGTTTATGGACCGAGACGGCCAATATACAACCATCTTGACCTCACGCGATTTTCGCGTCAATAGCGCGCACATTCACAACATTAAGAGATTTTCTTCTAGCTAAGCTGGACAGCGAAATAAATGCTCGTGACCTATATTTTTTATTACATAATTTTGGAGTGCAAATTATCCTCTTTAATTCCCTGAGAAAATTTAAAAAGATATAGCTAAAAACGTAGACAAAACCGTTACTGAAGGATGCAAACTATGACCTTGAAAACAACGACTCGACGAACGTTTTGAGTCGATGTCTTATAAAATTGTGTGATTATTCCATAAGTCATAAATTATTGCTGCATGTACTTGAGACTTTCTACCTATCAATTTTTTTTTCAACTATTTCTTTAAATAAGTTTGCTTCCAGCTACCACCAAATGTAACGTGAACCGATGAAATAACGCACGTGATTAGGCATAAATGGGTTAAGACTGGCCCAACATACCTCTTTTGCGAGAATGGTGGCCTATCCTTTTCATTCAGGAAAAGTTTCAAAAAATAAATCGTTCGACAACCGTTTTATCTCTGACAGATCACCTTAATTACCGATTTTTATGATATGGCTACAACAGATCTAGACAACAACGCTTTCAACGGACCAGACGTTTTACACTAGTGACTGACAAACACTTTTCACTTGACGCTCGCGCTGAAGAGGAACTTCCGCTCAAGTTTCACCATGACAACTGTCCTTTTCGAAATGCCCTCACCCTGACGACCACACTAGACGACTACCGATCTTCAATATTTAAACGGTTGCGTCAAAGCCAGAGCGAAGCCGACTGTGATGTATGCTATACTGAGAGGATTAGTTAATCAGATATACTTGCTTTGTTTCTAGTACGTGTTCATCAGATGTGCAGATGTATCAAGATTCGAATGGCATCCGTTCACGCTGACACAGGTGATTATGAGAATCTCGAACATGTATTTGTTCAAACAAATCAACAATTGAATGATCATCCTTCCGAAAGATCAATTTCTAGAAAAAGCCTTTTTCTATTTCTAGAAAACAAGTTGAAACTGGTCTATTAAATACTCCATGATCGGCTAGAAAACTGGATGAAACGTTTTCGATCAGTTACAAGCTTACACCTTCTCTATTTATATAAAGACGATTCAAAATTTTCAGAAAACAGAAGAGCTGTTTTAAAACAACTTAAACAGGTCATATACCGACAAGATGGAGTATTTGCAAATTGCTAAGGTTAAAAGAAGAGAATATGGCGGCCAAATTGAATATGTCAGACCGATCGACCTGTACTTAATTAAAAAATGAAGAAGGTGGAGCCATTTATTATGCTGTCATAAACTGAGACCGGAATTTGAAAAGTGGAGAAAATTAAGAAGCACGCACGTAACTTGCGCTTACAGTCTTGTGTAAGATGAAGGTTACAAAGGTCATTGTAAATAACAGGAAACAACGGCCTTTCTTGTTAATTCCCATAGTGTCCGTCATCAGAAGATTCTTCTTTCTCCATACATTGTAAGATTCTAGGAGATTGGACGGGTGAGTTAGTGATTTCTTGATAAGAATGTTTTCACAATGTTTTCACAATAACACTCCACAGTGTTTGCAAAAAAATAAATTGTCTCTGTCCTACTGAAAAGCCCCGTTTAACTATTGTTGTTAAAGACTTCCTCGTTTGCTTTACAGGACGCTAGTACCAGCGTATAGCTTCCGTTACATGAAGTGTCTTGTATGACACGTCGGAACCTTCGATTACTGTTCATCCCCCCCCCCCCCCCAATATTTTTGTCAGGTTAAACCAGAAATAGGCCATTTTCGATATATTAAAATTTTAACTTGGCTCCGAGGCTTGGGGCAATAAAAAACAAAACCTCGGTGTGACCTCTTGTGTTTTATTCCCCCAAACCTTGGAGCCAAGTGAGATTTTTAATATCGTAAAAAAGACCTATTCGCCGACACCAATTTTTATAACTGTTATATTAGTGTATAGCGCTGGCCTGTTCTCTCTACCAATTGAAATGTTTACTTCTTTTTCGTATGTAGAGAAATTTGTTAACAGGCTCTTTCTTACCAAACTGGAAGAAAACAACATAACTCTTGCCTGTGAGAAACAAAATGAAGAAAACACTAGTTTTGTAAGACCCAGCCTCAAGTAAGTGTGCTAAATTAATTTTATTATATTACTGTCTTGCAAAAACGAAGCGCTAACATATTTACCAGTACCTGTGCACATATTTACTACCTGTGTGTTGAATTAAGTATATCATATCATCAGGAAGCGAGCGTGTTTTCAGTCTCAACTTGTGTAAAAATTTCAAATTTAGTACATCCCTTTTTCGTCTAAGGACACGTCCTAGGTCATAGTGGGTTTTTTTCATTTATTTATTTACTTTTTTACCACAATTGCTACTAATCTCGCAATCTGATTAGCTAATTTGCCGTTGTCGATAAGAGTCCAGACAACGCTGCTCGCGTCAATGTGTCACGCAATGCCTTTTTCAGCTCGCGCTCTGAAAACAAAAGACATTTTCTTGGACGTTGATATTGGGGTAAAAAACAAATCGAAATGTGGTTTAGCGTGGTCTGTACTCTTATCGACAACGGTACGCGTCATCACAGTGGTCAAAGTGTTGTGGACTCACGAGGCACAGTCGAGTGAGTCCACAACAAATTTTGACCACTGTGATGAGGCGTATCGTTGTCGATAAGAGTACAGACCACGCTAAACCACATTCGATTTGTTAAATCGACTTTCTGAGTAGAATGAGCTTCAGTAACTATCCACTGTGAGCAGATTCCGTCTTGAACAGTTCCACCCCGTTTTTATACCTTTGAATCTCTAGGATCGCCAAAGTTGTTTTTGCTATTTTTTTTTTGAAAAGCTAATGTTCTTGACAGTGGAGAAGTTTGGTTATCTAAAATATCAGCTAATAGTCTTGGTGATGCTCATTTCATAGAATTGCTGTTGATGGACCTTATGGAAGCCCATGTATGGTAAGACAGGCATCATTTTTAAATCTTCGTTAGCATGTCATCTTTTTATGCAGCATTCAAAGTCGAGAGTGTAAGAATATATTTTTGTGTTGTACAGAAAGGTTTTGGAAGTTTTTCGAGGGAGCTGAATGTATGTGTAAGCTAGCTTTATTTTGTGCCGAAGCTGGAATTATGAGTTTGTGTGGAAGCCGCATGATGAGTTTTGAATGGAATTGCTGAGTTTTATTGGTAAGCTGAGTTTTGTTGAAAGTGTTGCTGTTTTTGTTGTGTTGTTAAGTCGGGAGTCGTTGGGCCGTGTGGATGTTGAGATCTGTGTTGGATCTCAGTCTCGTGTGTAAGTTCATTCTGGTTTGAAAGTAAGCAGTAACCACGGTGACATGCACATAGCTCCGTGTTTAGTCCTTGCTTAGTAGACCCCTCTATAATCTCCACCCAGTGGTGATGTCTACAGCGCACATCCCTCACCTTTATAACGTGTATATCTGTTATTGGTTTTTTTTTTCTTTTTTCAAGGATATTTGGAGATACGATGTCAGTCTTTGTATAGCAACAGGAATCGGTATCACTCCATTCGCCGCACTTATCCATGAACTCAGGTAAAGCGTTGTTAAGCAGAGCTTAGAGGAGCAACGTCGCGACTTATGAGTCACTTTTTTTCGCTGTACAAAATTACCTCTATATGGAAAGAAACCTCAAAATAATACTTTGCTAAATTAGAAAAACACCAAGGAGGCAATAATACACCAAAACGGAACGAGGATGGTTAAGGATGGAGAAGATTAACACGGATTACAAAAGAAGAACTTGAAAAATTTAGGCTAAACTTGTTAAGATTACCGAGCCATGACGTAGGGTTAATACCCCCCTGGGAAGGAATCCCATGGGAAGGGGATGCGATACTCGTCGTCTCTTTTCAGGGAGTAAATGATGGATTTTGGAATCACTTAGGATTTTGAGAAGTGTTTTTACCAATTAAGGCATCTTGTAGCGGTTGCACGCGCAGAAATTACGAAAACGCCGTCATACTACGTAGATGGTTTAGCGATGAAATTTCTCTCTATATAAGAGGATGCAATGGCAATTAAACTAAAAAATAGCTCGTTTGTTATTAGAAGCGCCCAGGGAATTTTTCCGAAACTTGTCAGGAATGCTCGTTAAATTTCCGACAATTAACAAGGGCCTCCCAGAGAGGTGAGTAACACGATCCCTTGATCCCTTGATCCCTTGAAATTTCTCTTTTTCTCTACTGTAGAATTATTCTTAAGCATTTCATGCAAGGGCAGGAGTTTCATTAAACAGCTAATAAGATTTAAATTGCTGAAATACCCCGTAAATTTTGAGGGTTGACTCTAACGACCAAAAATAAGGGGCCACACGAGGCAAAGAAAAGACTGCACTGTATAACTATGTAACTGAATCGTGTAATTAAACTGTTCATCCTTTACAGACACGAGATAAAAGCAAGGAAATGTTTAAAGCTACACAGATTGTATTTTGTGTTGGTTTGTAAACACCTAGACTCGTTTCAATGGTTTGTGGACCTTTCACGCTCCGTTCACGCCGAGGTATGAGGTTTGCATGGTGCATATGGCAGTATTAGTACGTTACGCATCCGTCTCCTGGGCCTTCAGTAGTGTTTTGCAAACCCGTTAATCATAAAAATTACAATTTCCTCGATTGTGATTGGTTTAAAAAACTCCTATTTTCCACTAATTCACTTGCCAAGTTGTTATCAGACAGTTTGTTATTGAACAGTTTGTTATCGGACAGTTCAATAAGCCGATCACATTCAAAGTTGTAGTTTGAATCAACCAATCGCGCGCTTGCTTTTGTGTTTTTGGCGCCTAATTGCCGGTAGCGGGCGCGGTGGCCTTATATTGTTTACATCTCCTTTGTAGGTATTTTAACGCAAATTTTCCCTTTCTTTCTTAACTTTTCTATTCTTGTTTTCTCGGAAATTTTAATTTTTATGATTAATTGGTAATAAGACTAAGTGTCGTCCAATTCGGTCTGTAATCATACTCGCGATAAATAAATCGGACTCCCGCGGTGCGGTCGTCCGATTTTGTTATCACTCTCGGCTTATGATAACAAATCGAATTGGACTCCACTCAGTCCTGTTACCATTACTTATTATTATATGGCTAGCTCCGTGAGCGGGCGAGGTAAACCAAATCCTGCGACGTGATAAGGTACCCGAGCGGGCAAGATGGAGCTATCATGCCCGTTCGGGAGGCAGGATTTATCCTTTTTTTTGTTTGTTTCCATTTTTGATGACTGCTTCATTTTAAAGCTGGGCTTTAACATTCTGCTATTAATGTTGAGGAATTACAGCTAACATCTGTCATTAAGAAAAAATTCTTCCTTCTGCCAGGACTGTCTATTTTACAAACTATCTCGAGAATGTATTGCTTTAAACCTTGAAGGAAATATTGCTTTTTATAATCCATCAAATATTTTCGCTTGCACGCGATTGGTCTAAACACGTCAAATGACTAAATATTCGCCAGCTAAAACTGGGGAATATCCGGGTGATTTTCCAAAAATATGTGTGTTGCGAAAAATATTTGAAGGAGAATAAGCACAGTAGCCTCCATTTGGCGCCAAAATCTGCCAGAATGTTTGTCCGTGGACTTTATCTGTTCATCAAAACACACAGTTTTCCTCGAGCCATGCTGTCGGAAAACTCTTCGCTTCTCGGTACGTGCAGATAATGTCCGCGGAGAAATATCCGTACAGATTTTCGCGCCAAATGGAGGCTATTGTTTATAAATAACAGGACCTAATGAGTATGGCAAGTTTTGACAGCTTTGTCAATGCCAGACAGTCGTGTTTAAAGGATTAAGGTGGCTGAACACAGTTTTTGATACCTGTGTTCATTCACCTTTTTCTCTAAAACCCTTGATCCCTCGGTCGCCAAAAATGGCAGCAAGCAAGTTAACAACACAAACTTTGGTTTTCTGATGGTTAAGCTGTCGTATGTACCGTTGCCATGGCAACATGAATAAATATAAACAGGCCTTTAGAATCGGTTTTGTTTATTTATAGAAAATCTAGTCATTAGATTTTCTTTATAATTTACATGCAACAAACTTGTAACGATTCTCACAAGTTAACACCATTTTGCTAATAATTTAACAGAGAGATCTTTAATTATCCCTTGTTGAATGTTCACTGGAATATCTAGAGTTTCCTTTGTTTAAGTTCAATTATTTTCAATATTCCAGTTACTTATTTCCTAAAGTATTTTCGTGCCAAATTTCGTGAAATTCTAATGAGTGGTTTTCGAGTAATAGGCGTATTTCCGAGAGTGCAATTTTCATTCAATCGCAATTTTTTGACTTACTACGCATGCGCTGCATTTAACTGGGTTCTTTCGGTAACAAAGAAAAAGCTGAGAATTGCTGGGTTCTTTGCATCGTTACCTTTCTAACATATCTTTGTAATAAAAGACTAAAGCCATCAACACACTGGGTTCAGTTATAGAGAAAAATAACGCAGATAGTGCGGGTGCTGAGTAAATAAAATGATCGCTCTATTGACGGCATGTTTGTTTTTTGCAACCCTTGTGCGCGCGCTGAATTGCATCAGCAAAGCGCGCGCGAAAACTGTGTTCGGCCACCTTAAACAAACTGACTTTAGCTGCTCATTCAATTTTGCAGCTTTGGGAGAGCAATCAACCAGATTTCCTTATATGTAACTTTTACGTCACAGGACCACAGTCCGAAGATCAGGTAATGCGCATGTCATGGATAGTGTCTTGATTTTAATTATGAGTATGGTATAAGCGTAGTGTGAAAACAATAACTAGAAAAATAACTAGGAAGAAGTTCAAAAAAAAAAACAAGAAAGAGAAAAATAGAAAAATGGAAGGTGCAATGTCTGCCTTCTGTTCAAGTATTGCGGCCTGTTGTCCTTTTTCAGTAATGTTTCTTTGTTCGCCGTCAGTTGTCAGTTTAGATTTTTTGATAGAGAGGTAAATCTGAGATGGTCCCATTTTCAGCTTGTCCTTACTCACCTAGCTGATGATAAAAACACTGTGCATATGTTTTTTCTTTCTTAAAGGTCAGCATGAAGCAGCATCCTGAATGGCTCGCCAGCAGACTGCACCGACATAGACCATCATGGAGAACGGTGTTTGACAGAGTAAGCCGCGAAAATCCAAGGTAACTTAAACATTGATCATTCGTTTGTAATTTGAATATTCTAGTTAAGACTTTAAAACTGGGTTATTTACAAAGAGAACATGCGTACTTTAAGAAACAAACCTTTTTACACAACGCCTTGAATTCTAATACACTGCTGATTTACAAACGCGCTCATTTATATACGAATATTTTAAAATGAGATGCAGCTTATGAATTGCGTAATCCCCACTGCCTTTGGCCTCCCCCGCCCAACCCCCTGATTTAAAGTGGGCATTTTTATAACATACAAAGTTATTTTCAAAGACCTTTACTTAGTAGGCTGTATTTTATTCCGCTTTGACGACCTCTCAGTCTATTTTTTTTTAATTTAATAGTCGGAATCAATAATAAGAACGTTACTTCTTGAATAATCTATCATGTAAAGAAGGTGTTTCTCTCTAAATAATGAGTTTTTACAGGAGTCCATCACCCGGCGATGGTCATGAGCTCCTGGCTTTTATGAATGTGAATAAAGAAATTAAATTGTATTTTACGTGCACAACTGCATGGTGCAATCTGAGAATACCCTGTAAATGGTCTTAGATCGTTACCCTGGGATATTCCCTCGTCATATCTGTTTATTGTCTTTTTTTAGGACCAAGGTTGGCGTGTTTTACTGTGGAAGTAGAAAAGTGACCTCAGTATTGAAAAATACCAGTCAGCGGTTTTATCCAACTCAAACGAAATTCATCTTCAATAAAGAAATTTTAACTTAACTTGACAAAATCAAGCAAACACGTTTTATCTCTCGCCTCTAAATGAAGCCTTAGGACAGGCTAAGCAAATAAACAAACGTGTACATGTAATACGCATCTGCAGACGTTTAAAACGTGGGAGAATGAGTCTGAACGAAGGTCGCGTAAAAGCGTCGGAACAAACATTACATGATAAGAAAGAAAAGAAAAAATAAAGACTGAACACAAATTAGGAACATCAAGTAACTTATTACCAGTAAACCTGATATTTATGTTTGACCATGCCACATGAAAGATCCGGCTAAGCAATAGATTCCTGTCTGCAATAAGCGCCCTCTTGGACTACCAACATTTCACTAATCACCTCGCCTACAGGCACTAAATCGAATTTTTACTGTAGAGTTGCACGGCTGTTCCAATGGTTCCGTTCTCAGTCCTTGTTTTTAAAAATGCGTAACTCACTGAATTGTATATGTTACTGCAGAATGTGATTGTGCTTCACATTTTCTCTGCCATTACCAGACAAATCTCCTCTCACTGGCATATTTCCACACATTTCCTATACATGTATTACTAGTAGGAATGTTCGCGCGTTAACGCTAAATGTAAACAATTTCCATGTGGTAATCATTTCACTGCGTGCTTGAGCAACTACTTGGTGTTATGACCAAACATATTCGTTTTTGGTCATCAAATACTCCGTTTGGGGCTTGAAGAATATTAAATGTTAATGCGGTTTACATAATTTGTTTACAACATAGGATTTACTTGTTTTGCTTCTTGCTGGCATGATGCTCCGTTGTTACAAGTGATGTTCTTCCCCGTCACAGTTTTCCTCGCCTCCTGAAGACGATCTTCTTTGAATCAACAGATAATTTGATCCACCGGCACTTGAAACAACCGAGAATGATTTTGTTATTTCTCCTGGTATTTTTCCCACCGAAGTGGGATCCCTTTTCTTCGCGTTTTTCATCTCCGTCGAAGTGCCATTAGCTGGATGCTTCTTAACATTTTTCTTGACTTTTCTTTTCGGTCGAATTCGTCTTTTCGCAGCCGTTGAAATATCAGGAAGAGTCAAAGATTCACTGTGCAAATTTTCCGCCATTCTATTAAACTTTTGAAAACCGTTCCTTTGGTTTACCGGCGGCAGCTTTGGAGACTGATCGCGCAGTTCTGGAATTTCTTCTTTGAAATCTAGCGGTGTTATTATTGGCATTATTTGACAAAGTGTTATCCAACTCAGATTCCAAGTTGATTGAAACATTCAGATTTTTCCTCTACATTTTGAGGGAAAATTAACTGTTTTCTGACATTAATCCTTCTTGATTGTTGTGGTGTGACAAAAAATACAATAAAGTTAGCAGTATATTGAGAAAGCAGTTCGCCAATTTGCTGTTTTAAGATGGAAGCTTAATAGCTTTAGAAATTTGACATTTTCAGCGATTGCCAAGTGTTTTCGTTAATGGCCTTGTTATGCCGCAAACACCTGTCAAGGGAAATTGTTTAAAGAGGAAACTAGCTTCTCAGTCTCCAGTTCAGTATAAAATATCACACCCACGTTCAAAGCAGTTTTTTTTCCTCTTTCGGTTCTGTTCAGTTCGGAAAACTTGTTTCCCAAAACACGTTAAACTGAAAACCGAAAATCTCGAAAAGAGTTTAGAAGGGTTTTAAATTGACTACCACAAGCTAAGTAATTACGCGGAGCTCTACGATTGGTTAAGGAAATGTCTCACGTAACGTACTTTCTTATACGGTATTTAATTTTTAAGCAATCGCTGGCACGTTTTCTCGTGGTTTGACAGGAAGACTTGATCCATTGCACTAGTTGCATTTAATTTATTCAAGGAAAGGACTACAGCAAGATTTTGGTCAGTCTCGGATTTTTATTCAAACCCGGGCTTTTCTCTCTTGTATCACTTGTTTTCAGGAGTTGAAGTTTTACTGCGATTAACTGGATGTTAATCCACTTTGAAAAAAGAACTTACGATCAAAGAATTTAATTGTAGGCCGAAGGAGAATTACGAAGTTGACACGGTTAACCCTATCGCGAGCAAACATTTGGTCGCAACAGGGAAAACAAATATACGAGAAACGTAGATTGAACGGAGTGGCCCTCGGAACAATTTCCTAATCCTGAATCAAAGAACAGTAGGAATATTTATGATGTCTCTGGCCATGCTAATCAAATGCTAATCAAACATTAGTGGGGTTACACCATATAGCATAAACAAGTAAAAATTGGCGATAAGAAAGAACAGCGTTCAGTGACATCGTGACACCATTTTCAAGTTCAAATGCAAAAAGATAAACTGTCAGAAAATTCGCTCGAGATTAACATACTTCGTAATTACATACGCAATGTACATGTAATCGTAATTGTTTAGTGCAGGAAATGCTGCTAATTAGAGATTAACACCATCTCTCAATGTCCAGTCGGACTCAATTCAAGCAAAACTATTTGCGTAACATTGTATATGTAATTACGAAGTATGTTAATCTTGAGCGAATATTCTGACAGTTAATCTTTTCGCATTTGAATTTGAAAATGGTGTCACGATGTCATCGAACGTTGTTCTTTCTTATCGCTAATTTTTACTTGTTTACGCTTTATGGTGTAACCCCACTAAGTTTGATTAGCATTTTCACGCATAAGAATACACAGTAATCCAGTGCAATACTACTGCGATTATCAATTGAGTAAGGCGGGACGAAAGTTTGGTCACCAAGTTTTAACGTAAAAATCGTGTTGTTGTCATGAGCAACTGGCTCCGTATCCATTGGCAACTTGTCGGCCTTTGACGTCATTGGCCGGGAAAGCGCGCGAAATTGAAGGCAACGCGACAGGCGACCAACGGCTGTTGATAATGTTACCAACGGAAACGAGGTAAGTTGCCCGTGACAACGTTATAATTTTAAGGCCAAAACTTCGTAACCAAACTTCCCTCGTGCCTTACTCAACTGATAATCGTAGTAATTGAATACCGTGCCAAAATGCTGACAAAGCCTGGAAAGCATGAAGTGAACTTTAATCAAGAAAAAAAAGCATAAGAAGCACTTATTGAATCTCTTTATTCATCGTAATTCTTATGATGATCTCGTAATGTAGTGCGTATCGTTTGGTTTAATATTTTGCGCCATACACGCACCTTCAGTTCAAAACTCAAAATCAATTTCAGTTAACTTCGTCAGTGTCATAACCAGCTTTCCAAACGTGGCAACGCCAAGGCTCTTTAAAAGAAAAGTAAACTACAAATTTATTCTATCCACGAGCATAGAATACCAACAGTATGCCAAACTGCTTTGTAATAAAAACTACACACTGTCTGACTCACATCAACATATTTTCATTCGTTGGCAACATTGAGATCACTGAATTCTTGCTACCTGCGTTAAATCTTCTTTTTGGCGTATTGCATTCGACTGAAACTATTTATTTACTTTAGTTATAGGCTGTGAGGAAAAACACCCAAATTCTGCAATTAGTTTTGAAACAGGTCTCGTCTATATAACCTAATGTTCCTTTTGGTTTGGTGATGTGCGCTTGGTATGTGATAGTTTTGTAGCATTCCACTGACTTGGATACACACCCTTAACATCACCTGTAGCTTTCTCTAGAACTCCAATGGCGGCCAAAGTCTTAAATTTTTAAATATAATCATAGCTCTAGTTATGCTAGTGAAATGAATCAATTTCGTTCTCTTTCCTTAAAATATGGAGGTTTTGAGTTCATTTCCCAATATCAGAACTGCAAATACTCGGCTTCTCTGGACGTGACGCTGTTGGTAGTAGGGATTGTAGTCAAAGACGAAGTCGACGCCTGAGGACGACCTCTGGTAAAAAGGGATATATATTTTACCTTTGAATTTCGCAATTATCTAGATCTGTTCAGCCCGCCGGTCGGTCTAAAAACTGCTCAAATTAAATACGTAACGCGAGAGAAAATACCAAAAATTCGCTATCGTGGCTCGAGTTCTGCAAAACACCCAGGACTTGGTCATTTTACGTTGTTGCTTTGCAGAGGACAACTAAGAAATATACAATTAAGGATTTTGATGTAAGCACACATCCATTGTTCTGCTCATTAAATCTTTTGTTTGGTGACGTTCTCGTTGCCGTTGCCGTTGTCGTTGTCTTCGTGGTTTGCTTTAACTCCCTAGCGTTACTATGCAGGAAAACTGGCACAAATCTTAACCATTTCTTTCAAGTCTCACAGTTAGCTATTCTGGTGGTTGAGCAAGGAAAATACAGTTGACAAAAGATGTACTCTGTCCACAGACCGTCTACTTTGTCTTGAGTTCGTCGAGATCGCAATTAGCAAAAGTATCAACCGGAGGGGATTTTAAAAAACGTCTGAACGCAAGGGAGTGGCCCAAGGGAAGGACAAAAGCTCTCCGCGCTAGAAGAAAAATTAACTCGTACCAAATAAATTAACGTCTGAGGACAAACTGAACAAAACGACGATCACATCACGGGCTTCAAACAAGATTAAGAGACCTTCGGGACACAATCTTTTTACAGGGTGAAGCTGGTCATGTTTGTGTGTAGGATACACTAAGTTGGAATATTTTTATATTCATTTGGTCGGCTTATTTGGTTATCGGCGAAGGGGAGGCCTAATGTTTGGAGGACTTTGTATATGGTTAACTTTATGTTTGGAAGTGATGCTGCATCTGGAACATTTTAGCCCTGATAAAACTAAACAGCACCGAATAGCTATAATTCTATGCAACTGTCCTGGATTATCAGCGACAGTCTCCAGGTTACAGAGAGTTTCCCGGATTGGTTCAAAAAATTGACTCGCGTAACTTACTTTCTCATGCGGTATTTTCCTTTTAACCAATCGTTCGCGCGTTTTCCAGCGGTTAGCACTCTAACACGCGTTTAAGAACAGGACTACAACAACATTTTGGTCAGTCTCGGCAATTATTCTAGCCCATCCTTCTCTTTCCTGTATTAGTGGTTGTCAAGAGGTAACGTTTTTCTACGTCAAAAAAAATGTGGAAGAGAAAAATCGTACTCTGTCATACAATAAACTCTGTCAAACCAAGCTTAAGAGAATTCTCTTGATCAAACACGAAAGACCGTCTTTGAGCCCGTTTTCAAACAACGAGGAGAGAGTTGAAAATACGACGCGCAGCGGAGTATTTTTGTTTGGAAATATGGTCAAAAACTGTCTTGAGTTTTTTATATATCTTCTCAATCGAAACTAAAGAAAACGCGGAGAAATAAAATCATAAAAACGGTCATCATTTCTTTTGTTTAAACTTGATGAATTATTAATGAATTTAAGAATAGACTTTGTAAAAGCAAACGATCAAAGAATTTTTAGGTCAAAGAATATGGTTAAATCTCGCGTATAACAACCTGGGCGATCAAGAGCCCACAGCTGGAAAATTACCATTTAAAGACTCATTTTTACAAAAACAAATTCAGCCTAAAATTTGGAACAGGTTCTAATTTGGAGAGCAAGTATAGCGTTGGTACAGAATCTGTTGTGTTTCATTGGAAGATTGTATAGGCAAAACATTAGCATTAATTTTTGAAGACATTACGTATACTCATACACAGGTAATTGTATCTGATCATCAGACTCATGAAATACAACCCAGTATTCTAAAGAGTGAGATTTATTGTTTACTTCCAGAAAATACCATACCTCCCAATTCCAATTCCAAGTAAGCCACTTCCGTTTCTTTAATTTTTTTTGGTTGTACAGAACCCCTCCCCACTCCCCCCCTCCCCCCCCCCCCCCTCTGGACAGAAAATTATACGCTGTTATACGTGGGATTTTACTGTATTTATCTGCCTTCAACCAATATTTCCAATGGTAATGCAATTAACTGCATCAGAACCTTCGTCCAGAAGCAAACATTTCTGGTCACTTAAACATCGATTGTACGAAAGAGCCACCTGAACAGTTTCCTAGTCAAAGAGTAGGTTTCTCTGAGGTTTACGTAACTGACAGTGTTTGGTCTGATCTGATTGGTCAGCGACGCTCCGTGCTTATTCCGGGAGAAGAGAAAAGATTAAAGCGAAAAGAGAGGAAAAAAGTGAGGTGAAATGAAACGAAAATAGATAAAAGCAATAAATTCATCGACTGATTCAGTCATGTCAGCGTTTTATTGTTTTCTGACAACTTTGCAGGGCATGGTTCCATGTATCTAAAGTCTAGACCCTTGCATTTTAACTAAAACCGGTCAAACTTTTCTTCACATGCTGCTTCAGTATTACCTACAAAACAAAAGAAACGAAAGTTCACAGCCTACTAATGAAGAAATTGAACGTGGAATTAAACCTTGTTTTGCTTGTTGTACTGCTTAGCGAGGGACGGACCATTACACAAGTTATTGAGGGGATTGAGAATTCGTCACATACATGCATTTTTCAGTCAAATTTACCATGTTTAAATTTTTAAAAGCAAAACTATCTTTGATGGTAAAAATAGGTTATGTCTGTTATCGGTCCTTGAATGAGCTGAATGAACCGTTTCACCGATGTCACCGCAATATTAGCAATTGTTCGTAATTTTCAAATAAACAAAAAATCAATTCAAAATCATAGTTCAATGCATCATGCCATATTTAGTAAATCTACGAAGTTTCATAAGAATTCGTTGCACTCTCATAAACGTATGGACCTCAAACGTACAAAGAAATGTATCCCAGGGGACAAGCTTTGCCCCTCAGTATATATACATTTCTTTGTAAAAATTACCAAGTTAAGGATCCCATATTTTTATGAGTTTGCAACGAATTCTAATGAAAGTTGGCACATTTAGAAAATTCGGCATGATAAATCGAGCGGCGAAGTTTATTTTTTGTTTGAACGAAAACATCGGAAAAGCGTGACTCGACAAAAACCTCCATTCCTTTGGCGGTAATTCTTACCATGTATTGCATGTAAATATATAATCGCAGGTTTAATTGTCCCTAAATAAACTAATGGATCCCATACTGCGTTGAAATAAAGTATCTTACTTTGTATTAAGCCTCCTGGAAGCGCATGAGAGTTTAAGAATTTCTTGAATCTTCGAGACAAGTTTGCTGAACTCAGCCACTTGAACCACGTTATCCTCTTTGCCATTAGCGATTTTTAACAACTCGGCCTTGTCCACTGACATACCAACTCCAATAGCAATAATCTTAACGTTTTGTTCCTGTTTCAGTGAGAGAGAAAAAAAGGTTGTTCTAAATTTTCACTTCACTTAAGGAAATTTATCGACAAGTCATCCCTCTGTATGATAAAGAACGTATGCTGAACTATCCCTTCCCCACTTTATATAGGGGTTAAATCCGGTCCCGGGGGGTACTCCCTTATATGGGCTATATAGGTATGTGCGGCCCCAAAGGGTAGGGTTTTTCAGCCGTTTTGGTCATAAATAGGGTATCGATTTTGGCCATTTTGGTTGTAAACAGGGTATGGTTTTAGCACTCTAGTCTTGAATTGGGTATTTTTCTTAGAAGAAGCTACCTTTTCATCTTTATCGATAAAACCGTCAACAAGAGCCCTTCATAACTTATGCTTGGGGCAACTGTGTCAGCCGCAACGGTCATAAATAGGCTATCGAATTTTTGGACAGGTCATAAATAGGGTGGCAAAAAACGCAGATTTTGATCATAACTTGGGTAAGGGTTTTGGGAAATGGACCGCACACCTCCACCCAACTTTTCTGGAAGTACCCCCTCCCCCCCCCCCCGGGTTCAGTCTTCCCTGTAGAGGGTCCAATCACTGAAAAAGGTTGGAAAGGGTGAGTTTAGGAACTGGAATATCCATTATCTGGCTGCTCGAGATTGCCCGCTGTGTCCAGCAAGAAACATGGTAGTTTTTTATACGTTGTACAGTACTCCTTCACTGACCAAGCTTGTTCGGTCAAGATGGCTGGATAGTGGCCTCCTTCTTTTTTAATGTATTTTTACTTTTTTTCAAATAGCCGAGAGGTAACCCTCTTCGCCCAACCCTCTCCTACTATTTTTACTCTGTTTTTGTTTTTTGTTTTTTTATTACCACAAATGGCTTCAGAACGTCCTGGTATTTTTTGGACCTCTTGCTTGTCTTCCCATCAGTGATAACTAGCAGTACATGCGGGACGTTTGGTCTAGCGCCTTTTTCAAGAGACAAAAATTCTTCCTTAGCCTCTTCCAACGCTCTGTCAGTCCTAGTCCCTCCCGGCTGGTACTTCATGTTTCTGATGGCAACCTTTAGAAGCTTGGCATTCTCCGCCACGTCACCTTTGAAGTTCCAATCCAGGTAGGCTCTGTGATTGTAGTGGATGACGGCCAGGTGTGTCATACTGTGCGAGACCGGCAGCTCATCAACAAGCTTGATTAAAAAATCTTTCGCGTGTCCGTAGTTGTCACGTCGTACGCTACTGGACGAGTCCAGTACAATGCCGACATCCATTACCTTTTGGCAATCTAGCAAAAGAGAAAGAAGGACGCGTCTTTCCACTAACCAAAGCCTCTCTCATCGTTACAACAAAAGATCAAATCCTGTGCCACTCTTTAACCCCATGTCTAACCAGTAGCGTGACAGGCGTAACTAGCACTCGTCCATAGTCACAGACATACAACCTTTACAAAGGCACGTTTTAGTCACACACCACACCTCTTAACAAAGTCAAAATCAGTTTAAAATAGTATTGCAACATTTAGAAGTAGTCACCCTCACCGTCACACGGATTTTCGTTACATTTGACTGATTCCTCTGGTTCACCCTCACATGGCCGCCCATTTCCCTGCCTGGGGGGATTGGTACAAGACCTCTCTCTCGTCTTCTCTCCCCCGCCGCAGGTCTTACTGCATTCTGTCCACTGAGACCAGTTGGTGTAATTTCCATCAACATCCGGGGTTTGGGGACCTGGATCTTAAAAACAAATGAACAAATTATATGCAAAGTTGAATCTCCTTTTACAAGAGAACATCGCATTATCTTGATGTTGTCTTCTCTTCTATTTATTGTCTGAATTTCAAAACAAACGGTACTGCTACGGAAACTGAGATGAGTTCCGACAGCATGGCAGCATTTTGCCTTACCGAGGCATTTTGCTGGTAACCATTTACACTCTTAGAGATGGAGAGACAAAGGGCGCTTTCCATTCAACCAAAAATTCCGAAAATTTCGAAACGGGAACAAATTGTACGAAAATCTCCTGGGAAAGTTTCCAGAAAATCCAGAAAATGTTGAATTACCGAAAAGTGAAGTTTTCAACCGAAAATGCCGCGGGGAAAGTCAAATGGAGCAGAAATTCTCGGTACATGATTTTCGAAAATTTTGATATACCTCGCAGGGTTGTCCTCGTTTCCGGAAATTCTGAAAATGCTGTTCCATTCATCACTGGAAATTTTCAGAAATTCAAACCAAAATTGTTCATTGAATGGAAAGCGCTCAAAGTGAAGAGACACAGAGAGACAGTGGAAACAAAGGTTTTCCTCCCGACAGAGAAACACTGACATTTTGAGAAGCTGCGATACAACTGAGTTATTTTTTGCTACAATTAACTTACTTTCCGTCAGTTTGTAAACGTAGTTAGTCCATTGCGTGCCCACACACTCCTGGTTCGATGATTGGACGCACTCGGTTGGTTTGTTAAGATTCATGACGCACTTTTCATCCTTGGCTACTCCTTCACGGTTAAAGTTAAACTCGGCATTCTGTCCACTCCAACACTCACCATAAAACTGTAAACCAAAGACGGTGTAGCCTTTTGCAAGAGCTTTCTCAGCACATCGGCAGGCCAAGCTGAAAGAAAGGACAAAAATGCATGTACGTGTTATTATTAACTTTATATTTCACGTTGCAGTTATGTGTAGTCTGTACGTGTTGCGTGCGTACATACCATCAGTGAAATTTTTTTGGAAAACAGTAGACACTTATTAACTCTCTCTGACATTGCGCCAATCTCTTAAATTAAGTTCGTTTAGAGGGATAATTCTCAATGATAGACTGTTTGTACCACGGGAAAAGGATGTTTGCTCCCGCCTGGAATTTGAACCAATCAACCTTCTTATAGAGCAAGCAGACCCCTTTACCTTCGTCTTCCCTTCCTTTCGCATAGTCATTTTCAACTCGTAAATTGCGTAAGCAAGTTAAGGGTTGTGGTGATAGATCAGATTATGCAAATAACGGGTTGGTCCTGATCATCTAATAACTTCTCATCACAATTCTGCTGTTTCGCGGGTGCATATATAGGAAAACGAGTCACGTCACTGCGAGTGTCGCGCTAAAAATGGAACTGGTTGTTGAAATGGAAATGGCTGTTAAAACTTCTGCTTAATTTGTTGATCAGGGAAAGTGTTAGTGATAGCTTATAACTGTTAGTTCAAATAACTCAGATGAATTGTGTATTTAAATTTCCGGTTCAATTGTTGGTCTGTTCATCTCAATGGTTCGGCGTACGTCACGCAACGGTGATGTCATGCTGCGAAATGTTTAATTCAAGTCACGAAAAGCTTGGCTTCTTCCTGTCAGCATTGTAAAGTTTCAGTTTTTAAATACCCATTCTGCTGTGAGCATGAGGCCCGGAGAAAAGGTATTTGCGGAAGTTAACTGCCAGAATCATTATTTTCAGTAAAAAAAGCGTTGGTATTGCCTATTATTTTCTTCTTAACAAAATTAGTGTTTAAAAGAATAATTTCATAGCTCAGAACAAACATTTTTTAACTGGGAAATTCACGAGTTTGCTCATAGAGCACTTTAATTTCACTCGCACGTGACTTAAAAAACTTGAGAGGCTTTTCGTAGTCTAATGTGCTATTAATGTTAATAACTGAACCTTGCATGTATATACCGTGTACGTGATAAGGACCATTGTCAAGTTTGTAACACGCGAATCCTTGCTTACAATGTTTGTTTCATTAGCACAAGCGACTTACTGTAAGTTTTTCAGCCTCAAGTTGAGCCACAAAAATATCAACTCAGAATATTGAGTGGGTATGATATGATTAACCGTGCCAAGAAATTTGAGCCCGAGGTATCAAATGCTTTAGGGTCACGGGTTTAAGACCCGGGGGGGGGGGGGACTCCCATATGGAATGGACGGGGATGCTCGTCGTCTCGCTTAGGGGTGTAAATTTCGGATTTTGGTCTCGCTTAGGGTGTTCTGGGCAAAATGTCATTATTTTTAGCCGTCAAGGTCTCGTCAAGGGTTGCACGCGAAGAAATAACAAAACAGAAAGAATTTTGATTCTTTATATTTACTCAATTCATATAAACAAAGTTTTCCATACCATTAATATCTAAAGTCCACTGTAACAAAATGCCTTTGTCTATTGTTTTACAAGAGTGTAATACGAAACTCGACGAAACTCGGCGGCTTACACAGAATGGTTATTTGATCACGGCTAAAAATATCCACATGCTTGTTATACGATTCTTCTCCTAATACCAAGTTTCGAGAGTAACTGGAACGTTGATCCCACCGCCAGCGCGCCACCTTCCATCTTCGCCATCATTAAAAGTCACTGTACTTTTTATTTGTCTGTTTTATAAACTGGTCTCTTTTAGGGGTCTGCATAAGCTTCGGCCACGCCCAGATTGGTCTCTTTTAGAGGTTAAATTCAAAATTTCCCACGAGCATCCCCGTCCACTCCATATGGGAGTCCCCCCACGGGGTTTAAGAGCGCAAAATGTTATGCATGGGTTCATTGGCGCTTTTGACTCTACAGCCAACAATTCCTCTTGGATACTACACATATAGGGATAAACATTTCTTCATTTACTAAGTTTATGAAGCTCTTTGAACGATTCCATTCAAGTTGTACTCTACGTTGCGTGCACGGTCTATGCTAGTTACGCAAAATTTGAACAGTGGCTCAGGCAAGATTTGGGTACTGGGAGAGGTTTTCATTTGAGTGTCGTAGAACGAAAACTAAAGCAGTGGCACTGATGGCCAATCACAAGAAACGCCGTGACCAGCGAAATGAACCAATAAAAGCTCGAAGCAAGTACACGTAATAAGCGCCAAACGCGAGAAAACGCCACCAACCAAAGCGCAGTTGGTTTTGATTTAAGATCTAATTGCATTATCCAGTAGGTGGTGCGAGAGTTTTTAACCAATCACAGAGCGCAGTAATACAAAACCAAAGTAATTACGAGTTACTGTCGACACTCAATTGTAAATCGTTCTAGTTTGATTACCTGTGAGTTGATTCCTTCCACTTGTGCCAGTTTAAACGGTAGCCCGGTTCGTGATATTTGCTGTGTTTATCTCTGTCATTCAGGAGCATTTCGTCAAGTACTCGGTTTTTGCTGCTGTCTTTGAAACAACCGATTTTTGTCCAGGCTCGGTCGCATGTTGCAAACTTGTTTTGGCCTGTTTAGCATTAAAAAGGTTAAAAGAGTGATCGAGTGATCAACTATGGGGAGAATCTAATCATCAATTGTCTTTCTTGCATTTGTGTTAAATTGTCCAATTAAAAGTAATCCATAAGAATATGAAGTTACAACTTAAATTTTGTCGTATTTACAGTAGAACTTTTGAACGATCCAAGACACTCAGTGAAATCTCTGTACAACAGAGTGGCAGTTGTACAGAGATTGAACTTTGTCCCTAATGAAAGACATCCGGGACATGATTTAGTGCTCGCTGCCATTATGTCAAGGATTTTCTTTCTATAACTGTCACGAAAGGTCCAATAATAGCTCTTAATTTTGTTTGCTCGCATGGTTTTGACTCGTAAGACGGTAGTCCTTGTTGAATTTTGCGCTACATCTCGGCTGGCCTAAAAATACCAATACGATAGTATATTTTGCAACCCGACGTTAGAAACAAAAGCAACACTTATGCTGATTTCGTAATTCTCGCATATTGACTGTTATGTATTTAAGCAGCCGTCACGTAGGATTTCGATCGATTGCGACTTTGACCCCCCGAGACCTTGGTTGACTCGAGAAGGGACCATCTGTAACAAGGTTACGTTAAAATTACCAGAATTCGTTTAAGAATCGCACATATATGTATAGAGCTCATTTCCTTTTGTTAATCAATTATTGTCAATTTAAACGTAGTTGGTTTGATTTTGAAAATGAACACACATTAAACTGACTGACAAGTTGATTTTGCATTTTAATTTAGCCCTTCAATTAGCCTAAATCACTGTTGAAACATACTAAGCAAAACAAAACATTGTGTATTTTTCCGTTTTTTTTTTTTTCGTTTGACAAACTTCGTTTCCGCAGTATTCTCCACAATGAGAAAAGAATGCAACATTTTGATCCTCGCAGATGATTACATAGATATGTACCCGCTCTTTGAGCTCTTAAACATTGAGACTTGCGCGTTTTTGTCTTCTTCCTTTCTTCTGCTTAACAAAAGCGAAAGAACTGGAATTTCTTCCAAAGAAATTTTTATGAGAGTTCCAAAAACAAAAGTTGTTTGTAAATACAAACGGTTTCAATTTGTACGAAGCCCAGAAATTACGAAAATGATTTCATGGCGCCATATTATACTACTTGCAGTGTGAATATAAACGTGGAATACTAAGTTAAACCCTCTCATAGAAAGTGTTCCCTTAATTTTTTTTTCTTTGGTAGATCATGTTAGTTTTAAGATCACAAAACAATTATTGATAAGCACTACTGGGTAATGCTGCAAAATAAAGGTTTTATAACAGAATACAGCAGTACCCTTTTTGGGAGGCCAAGAAAACTCTCTGTTCTATGTTTCGCTCCCTGTATATATCTTTAGTCAGTATATAAATGTATCAATTTAAACGCTTGGGGAATATGAAACCATTTATTGAAATGTCTGATTTTTAGGATGGGGAGAAAAAAAGTTGATTCGTGCAATAGATTGTAATAGCGTAAAACCGATTTC